>NW_022280032.1:17127648-17184841 GCF_004355925.1 Anarrhichthys ocellatus
GTGTGTGTGTGTGTGTGTGTGTGTGTGTGTGTGTGTGTGTGTGTGTGTGTGTGTGTGAGAAACACATACCGATGCGACACCTTCATGGTCTCTCCTCTGCTTCTCCTGTCCTGGTTCAGAGACGCACACAGCAGCAGGAACAGCTGAGCATTCGCTACAAAGAAATGATCAAGGTTCAGACACCGCCCAATAGAGGGGAGCAGGTTAGCGATGCTGGCCTGGTAGTCCTCCGACAACTTTCACATCCCATTAAGTCCAGATTCACCCCCCCCAGAGACCAGATAAAGTGCAGCGTAACAGAATGGGTAGTCTCCTTCCATGATGTGTGCCTTCCCCCTTTCTTCTCATTGCCTTGTCAGCACTTTGCTTTGACCTGAGAGCTCCAGTTTAAGTCTCCCTGCTGTGCTTCTGCCCTCACTCTGGAAGTAGATATAATTAAGATGCTAACCCAACTCCTCGGTGTGTGTCGATATGTTGCTTACTGATCATTACGATTCCCATACTACATACCAATCCTCAGTAGAAGACCTGCAGTAGCCAGCTGGTTGTCATCCTGCTTTACTGTTCTCTCATGCAAATAATCAGAGTCAGCACAGTGAAGTGCCAGCAGCGGTTTTCCCCCGCTGATGCTTAGAAAGTAGTCTTTTTTTTTTTTATTTTTCTTGTCTTGTCACTAGATTAAGCATTCCCCTCACAGAGATGGATTTAAACTCCAATCTCCCCTCTTTAAAGGGATTTAATTTACTGCTCTTCTTAAATGTCCTCAAACTGCACAGTCAGTCTCTAGCTGCAAAGTGAATTAAATCCAGCCTATTGTAAAGACTGGAAATAATCTTGATAATCCTAAACACTTCTCCACACAATCTGTTTAGGATATAGCTTTTTTTTTTAAAGCCACTCTTATATTCATGTAGTCATTTTTATATTCATGTAGTCATTTTTTTTTAAATGTAAAAGTTTGAAAATGCTTTTCCTGAAGTTTCACAAGGCCTTGTTTTTGTGGTTTTCTTGCTCCCCTTTTCGGTGCTTTAATTTATGTTTTGGTACCAACATAAGAGACCTTAAAATATATATCAAGGTTAATTACACAACCAGTGAATTATTTCCCCTTTTGATCATTGGACTGTATTTATAAACGGTTTTATTGTTCCCATATACACTTTGTGGGTGGTCTGTTTTTAAAGGTCATGAGTATGGAAACGTGTGTGCCGGTGTGTCGGTGCTTGTAGTGTAAGTGAACCCAAGCAAGTGAAGTGGTACCCCTCACTAACTCTATTGACCAAATTTTGTGCTGATGTAAATATCTTGAACTATAACTTTTACCTTTTTGTTTTGCAAGGTTTTCAAAGCATTGGTATTCATTATCAGGCTACGAACTAGGAGTATGAAGCCTATTTACTCTTAGCAATATCCTTCTCATCATCACTCTCATCATCTTCTGCTGAATCTGCTGTTCCTGTCCCTCATCTCTCAAGGCCAGAAGTGGTGCAGAGCAAGTGTCCATCTCGGGCTCTCGGAGCTGCCCAAAGAAAACCATTCTGCTCCCTTCTTCCTCCTCCACTTCTTCGCTCTCTCTGCACTCAGAGGTGACACGGGGTCTGCTGTATCTGTCCGTCTCTGTGTGTGTCTATGTCTGCCACAAATCCATGGCAAAACCATCTCTTGGCCCCCTCACCACCTCCCCCACACTCCCTTTTTTTTTTGTTCTGTGAAAGCATCCTCTAATTATGTCTGCTGTACCTCAGATTTGGCCTCTGCAGTATGTGGTAGGAATAAAAACACAAAGCGCTGCATTTCTCCAAATGAACTATAGAGGTTACAGTCTTCTTTACTTCCCTGGACCCTGTGAGTGGTGTGTGTCATTATCAAGAGTAGCTGCTTGTTTTCATGCTGTTTGGATGTGACAGCTTGTGAATACATGTAAGACTCCGGGGATCTCGGGTTATTTTTTACTTATTGTCGGGCACTGTCAAGAGATGTTTGCGTAACAAGCTGATCTCTAACACAACAGCTCCTTTTGTTACAATCTGTTTATGCTCGATGCGAACCAAAGTGTTAATACAGTACGTGTGTCTGCTCATTTCTGCCTTCAAGCTTTTGCGTAAAAGTCCGGAGGAAGAGGAGCTCGAATACTACGAGATGCCTCTGAAATACGGGGTAGAGTAAACGAGTGATTGCATGGATACGTGTTCACTGCTGTTGTTTGTGGTTGGCATTTCTTAATGAATTAATGGTTTGGTAGCTGTAAACGGACTTCTTTATGGAACAAATCGGGCTTTCCTTCATGTAAAAATGGAGCTGTTAAAAGCATGAGCCCTTTAGCTACACCCACATCATCATCAAGTCTCAATAGAGCTTCCTTGGCAGGAGTGGAAGCCGTCGCACCCGACAGAGCCGAGACCCATTCACATACCTGGTATACAGGAGAGGGCTGACCGCCTAATCTCCAGGTTTAAGGGCAAACCTGACAAGCCACCAAAGGTGAACACCATGCATGGACATTTTATGAAAACATGGATTCCAATATTCTGACTTTTTATTGGTTACATCTCTTAACCTGCACTGTTTGTAAAGGAGATGCAATTTGTGTACTTATGCACATCTGTCTAAGTCTAATTCCCTCTTTCAACTATTCCTCTTTTCCCCCATGGAGCCTAAGAAAAAGCCGTCCCGTTTCTCTTTAGAGCAGTGGCACGTGTCCCGGGACCTGACTGAGAGTCCTGGGTCACTACTGTCCTCTCCTGACTCTTCCAGAAAGGTTAGGTGTTGGTGCCGTGGACCGATGCTCATAACACATCACTCTAAGTAACCTCTTATGGACGTTTCTACTTTTGAGAACAACGCCTTACTTTACTCTCAAGCTTGCTCAGTCCGTGTTTATCTCAAGTGTTAGTTCTGCTAGATAGCCTCACTTAGTGCGTTGCGTTGCTTTCATCATTTACCCTCACAGGCCTAAATTACTGCTTGAATTAAAGGCTGACAACTGGAACTATGAAAACAATGTCTTCCAAACCATCTGTGGTTATTACCGCAATGACAAGCTTTTTGAAAAGGAGATTGTTTTTGGAAACTACTAAAAAGGGAAAGAAGAATTCCATTTTAAAGCTTTGAACATCCCTTTTGTGATTGAATCATCTATTTCTCTGCAGGAGCCAGCAAGGCCTCTGCACTCTCACGATGAAATGCCCTTATATGTGCTTAGTATTCAGGAGAGGGGTGAGCTACTTGCCTCACAGTTTGAGGGCAAGCCAGCCGGACCACAGGTGAAAATCCCCCAATTAACACAGACATCTGATTGATAGTCTAATGTTCATACATCTTGATAAAGGAGCACATTATTTTTGGGAGACATGCCCTGTTGGTCCAAAAGCAGCCATGTATCCCAGTAGAATGTTGATGCTGCTACACTAGTCAATACTCATTATTGGGCTGAACTAGTGATAGTATAAGGGCAGCATGTTGATATAGTTCCTGAATATACAACAGTGGGGTTAATATGACATTTCATATGTAAACTGTATGAAAGGACAGTTTGTAAAAACATATGAAAAATAAGAAATCTCAACAGCGCTAGCTTAGCTGCTTTTCATTACATAGCAATATATGCTAACGCATTAGCACAGAACACAAGAGGGAATGACTTGACAGCTAAAATACACAACTTTTGATGTTTAAATCAATTTAAAGTGATTTTATTTGCCATTGGCAAAGATGCCCAGAAAGTAATAGTACTTAAAAATTAAAGATCATCGAGGTTACATTAATTAGAAATAGCTAAACTCTGCAATGTATGCTAGCGTGTTAGCATAGAACCCCCTGAGGTGATGAAGCTGACCAAAAGGCTGCTCTCCAAACACAATTTAACAGTTTGATTTCAGAAAATGGTGTGAAACTGTTCTTATTAGGTTTCTTAATTGTCGAATTACTATTTTGAAACTACTCTCTTGTCTCTCTCGTTTTTTTTGTGGAGCCTAAGAAAAAGCCCTCACGTTTCATTATGGAACAATGGCGGCTGGCCCGAGCCCAGTCCCCCCCTGGTTCTCCCCCCTCCACCTCCGACACCTTGAGACAGGTAGTCGCTTCACGTCTGGAATGTGGTGACGCTAACACACTGCCCTTGGTCTTTCATGAAGCTGCATCATCTCACTTAACTACACGTGTTGCTTAACATGACTTAAGCTCACTTGAGGCTTGATTTAAAAGCTGTCTGCCTGTTGTGAAATATCAAAAAACTAATTTGCAACCTGGTAATTGTTCTCTGTTGTTGTGATTTGTATGTGGGGGAGAAATCTCTTCTTGTGACTGTGACTATCTGGACAGATGTCAAAAATATTCTCCGCTGGCACGCGCTTGAACTTAATTATAATTCCCACAGCTATTTTGCCAACGGAGTCTCTAGTAGTTGTTCTTGGATTTGGAAGAGCAGCTTGGCTGCAAAACAAAAAAAAAAAAATCTCATCTCGTATAATTCCCATGTTGACAAGCACAGTTCCAATTGTGGCAGGGAAACAACTTTGCAATGCAGTGGGACTGTAAAGCGTCCTCCAATCTCATCCACAGTGATAGTTTGCATGGCTTACGATTGCCTCATACAAACTGACCTCAATTCTTCCCCTATAGGGGATGCATAGCTTTTTGGAGTTTTTATATCTTAATCCTGTAATAGATTAATTCAGGATTTAAACTGATGACGGGTAATAACCAACCAGTTGAATGGTCCCTTCAACATTTTCTTTTGTTCATATATATTCCTCGATTGCTAATGCAACAGTGCAGTGTGAGTGCCTCTGTGTGCGTGCATGGGAATGACAAACGCATGACAGCTATACTCAAGTGTGCAAACGTGCACAGTGGTCTTCATAGATGTTACAGAAGCACAGGTCCACTAAGTTGCGCCACCGTCTTTTGAAATGCGGTAATGATCTCTCTCTCTCTTTTTTTTTTTTTTTTTTTCTGATGTCCCAAATCCAATAATGCTCTGTGTTGGCAAATAAAAGCGCAGTGAGTCTCGGCTATTGGAGCGATGTTTGGTTTTGTGGTTAGGCTGCCGGCACATCTAAACGCTTGATCAATCAAGCATGAAAACATTGCTTTGTCACGTCTAAATATCCTGTCAGACACTGTTGTTTGTGAACGTCTTCTGTGTTTAAGCTCTCCTCTTCCCACTTCTACCATCTCTCTCATTATCTTTCTTTTTTTCCGCCATCATTTTCTAATGTTTGTCCACCTGTATTTCCTTTTCCTCCCCTTATGCTGTTGATAGCGCTATGTAAGGAGGTACACAGGCGGAGTTAGCTCATTGGCTGAGCAGATAGCCAATCAGCTTCAATCTCAGGGAGACCCTAAGCCTTTACGTGAAAAGACGGATATGGTAAGCATGCTGCCCCCGGTGGTAGAAGGCATGTGGCGGCGTAGATCACGAGTGTCGATCAGCGTCTTCTTTCAGACACTGATATGTTGTCCATACATTGAAGTGTTAGTTTTCTTTCACAGTTCAACATTAACCCATCTCCCTGTAGCCGTAGTGTGTGTGTTTGCTCCACAAGTAACTGCTGTTTGGGATACTGTTGTGTTCGTAGATCATTTTCATAATGATAAGAGATCCCCATTCCTACTGACAAATAACCATTGACTTGCTCTGTTGTGGTCTTGTCCTCGGGTTATAGAATAGCTCAATACCCAGCAGCGGCCTGGTGTGTGATGTCCGTTAAATCTTTGATGTATTTAAGCCTCTCCTCTCCTCCCTAAAAACTGATCAATGCGTTATCCTTCCGCAGGGCTCACTCAGAAAAGAGTTCCCCGTCAACATCGGTGGCAGCGATGTGTGCTTCTTCTGCCGAAAGCGCGTGTACGTGATGGAGAGGCTGAGCGCAGAGGGGAAGTTCTTCCATCGCAGCTGCTTCAAGTGTGAATACTGTAGCACCACACTACGACTGTCCTCCTACGCCTTCGATGTGGAAGACGGTGAGACTGCTGTTTTTTTTTCTCTTATCTTTGTGATTGTTCATTTTTCGTAAAGTTCCTGATAACCAAACTTGTCACAACAGCAGAATTAAAAACAAAACAATCTGAGCAAAAAACAAATGCATGCTCAGTTGATTTCTTTTTTTAAGCCACTTTCCGTACAATCTGAACATGTGAGACTCTGGCGCTCTCCAGTGGTTCTATCAGAAAAAGAGATCATTGCAGATGGACAATGCACGCCACTATCGCTCCCCCCGTCTCAGTCGAGGATCAAACAGTTGACCCTGCGGTTACCAGACAACCCTCTTAAGTCAGTGAGCCACGGTCGCCCCGTAGACTTAAGCTTACATTATGTTACATTACATTACATTGACCTCAGAGCCAAGTCCGGTCTTGTTTTTTCCTCTCGGGGAGGTGCTGAAGGACAGGCAGCAGATTGTTTATTGAGACAGAGAAGCTGTTTTTCAGAGTCAGCCGTGGGACTTAAACCCACTGACGGTCTGAGCTGAGACAGACGGGAAGATCTTTTTTTCAAAATGACAAACACACAGTGTACTTCTGCCGAAGAGATGAAGACTATGGACTCTGCGGGGTGAAATTTGCAGAATGTGCATTGCTTATATTTATTTTTGTATTGAATTAATTTGCTTATGTTGCTACGTGTCTCCTTTATCCAACAGGGAAATTTTACTGCAAGCCCCACTACTGCTACCGTCTGTCTGGCTACGCTCAGAGAAAGAGGCCTGCTCCCTCCCCGACTCCAGTCACTGCTAAGGTACCGTTTCTGTTTACTAGTTCAAATCCCGCTGGAAATCGGGATTCACTGGCACAATAATTAGGAAAGAAATTGTTTTGTTTGTCTTCGAAATGCACTGCTGAGGCATAGGTGCACAAGAGCTAACGGCAGAGTAGTGGCTGAGTCGGGGGACTTTGCTGTGTTTTGACGTCGTCCGTCTTTGCAGGAGAACCAGGCGCCCCAAACTCCTACGGCGACCGTGGACGCCCCCGGCAGGGCGATGGCTGCTGCAGCGCCCTCGGCCGAGCTCCAGCCCTCAGGTACCCGACTTTCCTCTCTTGCTGTGGTGGCTGCGCCCTACCATCTGGTCAAGGGAGCGGGAGTCCGGCTGCGTACCCTCCGCCGCACGCTCTCCTGGACCTGCCACCAGGTGGCACGCAACCCCCTAGACTCTCCCTTTCTGTGTACCTACTGCATCTACCTCTTCTGCTGTTTCTCCATCAACGTCCTGCTCAACCTCTTCTAGCATGACTCTCTTGTCCCTCCTTTCCTTCCTTCCTTACTTCCTTTGCCAACTAATGGGATTGTGTAGATTTAGCTGACTGTATTGTCTCACTGAGCCTGAGGGCCTGTTCATGTAAATCTTGAGATTCCTCGTCTCCGTGATTGATTTTTACCTCGTGAAGATGCATCATTCTTTCTGTCTCAGACGTTTTATGACTCGGGATTGGTCGAGGCTGTTAAACAGCCCTCTGGCAGCTTGATTTTAGAAATGAATGGTGCATCTTACATTTATTTATTTTTCTTGGTTTGGTAATTAAAAAAAGAGTTGGTCAGACTTCCTTCTGGTCAGCTCTCCAGGCAGCAATATTCGCTATTTGTAACTCTCTTCCCGTGCTGATTTTACTATCAGATCTGGCAGTAATGTGCCAGCTGTTTCTAAAACCTACAACTAGCGATACGTTCTTATAATCTAAGTTAATTACATGGACACGTTTTTGCCTGCTGGTGTTTTAATGAAGAGCCAAGCTTCGTTCTGTTGTGATTGTAGCCTACGGTGGCCTGTGACCGCTTTCTTTTAGCTCTACCTCCTCCTGTGTGACGTGTTTCTTTTTAGAGCCTGCTTTGTGATGTGTTTCTTTCTCTGTAAGCTGTTTTGCACCTCCAGTATCCCTTTTTACTAAAACTCTCCCTACTGTGATGAAGTGCCTGTATCAGTGCTTTTGTGAGCTTTACCTTTCCCCCTCCTATCAGAGCAGCTTAAAACTGAGAGCTCGACTAGTGCTTGAATTAGTGCCTGTGATTGGTTCTCTTGTGATTTTCACTCCCCTGTCCGACCTTCCTGGCTGCCCTGTCCTCCTGCATCCCTCGGCCTCTCACCCTCGACCGATTGCTCCTAAGACCTTCTTGGGTCTGCTTAATATAGTGCGTCTTTACGACGTTAATCGGATTGCATATAATTAAGTATAATACAACAAAACTGGAAAGAGCTGAACTGAACCGGCTGGTAAGATTAACAGAAAAAGAACAGTATGAATGTAAGTAGGTTACGTGTAGTCCTGCTGCATTGTGTGGCAAGTGTAGTACTATACATTTAAATAGTTTACTGATACTATAAAGATATGCGACATTCATTTTAGCCAAAATGTTGTGTTTAAAATCATGTCATATTGTTTGGATGAAGTTTATCCCTCTAGACTACACTTATTTTCCAGTATTCCTAATGTTTTATTAATTCCCTTAATGGCGTTAATAATATTCATTATTTTAAATATTTAAGGTACATATGTAGATATTGGAAAGCCCCAAAAGGTGCATAAAGCATTTGGAAAGTCGTGGGTTGCTTGGTTTGGTTTTAGTAGAAAGGTGACCCATGAAAGTGAAATTATTTCGGGGACTTCTCTTCACAGCTGTTTTGCGTGTTCCGGCATGCTGCCTTATTTACAGGGAAATAAATAGAAAACCATTGCAGCTGTTTGACCACATTCCTTGTCTCCACAGAATAACATGTGCTACCGGGTCAAATATCACACATTCACTCTCACACCTGTTCCTTTTCAAGTGGGACTTACATGGGGTCGTTGGGAGCAATTTAAGTAAATGGAGGGACGAAAAGTTTAGTATCATGTGAAAAATACTTATTTTGATCCATTTCATTCATATCCAAGTAAATTCGACAGACAAATTTAGGCCAATAAAAATGCAGTTTTAAGATTTGCTTCTCAGGATGGGAAAAAGGCAAGGCACCCATCTGGTACTCTCAACTGTAGTATGATACAATAATTTTATAATGTTAAACTTATGTGTGTGTGTTGATAATATTTGCTGTAGGAGTATCATCTATTGCAATAAATTCAGTTGTAGATCTTCAATTGGTGTGTCCTTGTCAGTTTGTTCTTAAAATAGAAAGGTTGGTTTAGTGGGTAAAGGGGGACAAAGTAATGTGTATGAGAATGCACTACTTACATTGTTGGATGTGTGACGGATTTAATGCTACTAGGCTGTTATGTTCACATAATCACAGGAATTATCACAAAAAGTGTCTCAGTGGATCTGTTTTGGTCCAGTTTATTTACACAGACTGATGAATAGCTTTCAGTCAGCCCTGCATGGCTCCTGCACTGCAGAGGTGTTCTCCTCTGCTCTGCTCTCCACTGTTGCACCTACATGATTCTCAGTTGCCTTTTTTTTTTTTGTGCTCTCTTCCCTCTCTGCTCCTCTTACCTCCAACCTGCCGCCCACCCCGATGTCACCTCCACCTTTACGCCCGATGGACAACCCCCAGTACCGGTGGTCAACGGACTGCAGGAGCCCAGCCTAGCTAAACGTCTGCGGGGAACTCCAGAGCGCATCGAGTTGGAGAACTACCGTCTGTCCCTGCAGAGGGAGGAGGAGCTCGAGGAGGTGCCAGAGGAGACTCTGGCAGAACACAACCTCAGCAGTGTGCTGGACAAGGCCACAAACGCCGACCTGGGCTCCAGGTAAGAGCATAAAAACAACTGAGATGTGCACTTTTTAAATGGCGCTGTTGTTGAATGCTGAGATTTCTAATTTGCTGAAATTTTGATATTGATTGTTGCAGCTGATCCTTTGATGGATTGTCTCTAGTTGGTCATTATTCCTGTGTGCGTTTCTTTAAACGAGGTATCAAGTTTAGTGACAAACTAACATTCAGTGATATAAATAAGTCCATTTAGCACCTGAAAGGTTTGCAGGTGAACTTATGGAATAATCCAGCCTGAGAGCTAAATACCATACACGTACTGTACAATTAGTTGAAGGTCATGCCGTCAGTGACCCTGCGTCTTGTTTGTTTTTGCCTCCCACTTGTTCTAACACTTTACTGGGACTCCTCTGTTTTCCAACAGTAGCTCAGAGTCAGACATGGAGGAGGAGGACGAGCAGGAGGATCAGGATCTGGAGGAGGGGGAACAGCAGCCTCTCAGCCCTTCGGACCTGGGCGGTGTTCCCTGGAGGGAGGCGGTGGAGCTCCACGCCAAGCTGAGAGGCGACGAGGGGGAGGCTCTGGCCGATGCCGTCAGCAGAGACGGGGAAGTAGACGAAGACGATGAAGAGTACGAGGAGGACGATGAGGACGAAGAGGATGAGGAGTCAAGTGATGGTAAATTCGTTTTTTGGCTCTTGGGGTGCGAGTTCAAGACGGTCCCTGTAAAGAATGGAAATGTAGTTTGTTTCCTTTGGTGTTATGTTAATACCCTGTCCAAACGCCACTTGCTTTTATTCCAAATCTGTTTCATGTGAAGTGTCAATCTCTCAAACATTGCTCTCCTCATCCGTTCTGCCTTCCTTCCCCCCCGCCCCCCTCCTATGTCCACTGTGTTTGTGTGCCTGCATGAATGTGTGTATCTGTCTTTTGTTTTGTTTCTGTTGGGCCTCTGTCTCCCCCTGCTGGCAGAGGGGGACTACTGCCCATGGGACAGAGAGCTCCAGTCAGGCCTTTGGCTGGAGAAGCACCTCACAGACGAAGACGATGTTGGTACATTCAAAGGTAGCAGCACAACGGCCTGTGGATGCGTTTGCAGTGTCTATGAGCGTGAAATATAATCCTGGCTGCCGTGGGTTTTCATTTTTAAAGGATTTCTACAATAAGTGTGCGGCTTTTTGTTGTCTTGTGTTTTTCGGTTTGTTGTTTGCAGTTGTGTTTTTAACAAAGATTTTGTGTTCAAAGGTGGGTCTCTTTGATGTGAGCCATTTTAAGCTGCCATTGACCTGTTTAATCCCTCAGTTTTTGTAAATGGCTTCAATACACTAATCGGAGAGATTCTTGTTTCCCCCCCGTAGGCGCTGCAGCTATGTTTTGGCATTGAGTGGCAGGATTGTTGTTTTCAACATGTGGATATTATTTCTTTCTTTAACCTCATATCTTTGAAGTTTATGGTTTGATTTTTGATTTGTTTGCAGTCGAGTGCATGCAGCCTCCCTCTACTCGGCCTCTCTGATGATTGATTTTATTGCCACTGTATTCTAACTGTCTCTCTGCCTTTTCTCCTTCATTTTTGTCCTGACCCTCCTCTCTCGTTCATCTACTCCTGCCTTTACGGCACACCTGCCTTCCTCTCTCTTTATCTGTCTCTTGATTTCTTGGACCAAACACAACTTCACCACAACACCATAAACACAACACTCCACCGTATGCTGACACCCTCATTTAGCCAGGAACCTACTGATCCAACAAGTCCTGCAGCCGGTGGATCCCCAGGCCATTCCAGGTTTGGTGAGAACCCACCTGGACTCTGAGGGAGACAAGGAGGGCCAGCTGGCCTCAGCCTCCCAACTCTCCCAGCCCTCCTCCACAGGTAACCCACCCAGAGGAGCTGAACACCTGGGAAGGTTTTGCTGGGCGAGTCCAAGGCTTTAGGCCTTACAGGGCTACGGTTCAGGGTGTCTTGTTTCACCAGTGTGGCTGCTGCTGTTCTGTTTCGTACGTCTGTGTCTGCGACAGGAGGAGCCACCTCCCCCAACTAACTCACCTGTCGTTCATAATCATCTCTGATTTTGTACATTTTTGTCATTTTTTTGTCTTTTGTTTTTTTCTTGGAATGTCTTATTTTGTGTTCAATCTTTTCATTTGTCGTTCCGAGTTGCTGCGGTGAATGAAATGTTTAACCACATCCCAGTGCACCGCATAACCCCCTTGTCAGTTCCTTTTTGATTTAGTTCCGCTTTGTTCTTTTGTGTTGTGCTGTGTTCTGTCCCCACGTGTCTAATTACTTTACTGTTATTTCCCTGCCATCTATCCCTCGTTGTTCTGTATCATCTGGTTTGAACGTAGCCCCCGCCCACACATCCGCCCGACACGAGGCAGTGAGAGTCTGGTTGGAGTCCATGTCTGGAGGTAGCACAGACTTATAAGGGATCGTGACATCCCACCTTAGACTCGCTCTCTTATCTGTCTGGCCTTTTCCAGGAGCATGCAGAAAACACGCTCCGACGCCAGTAAACTCACAAGCTTGCATGCTGCAAGGCTGTCGCACTCGAGAGCTCTGCGCTCTTTGGGTCTCGTTTCCCTACCCAACCTCTTATCCTACCCCAACTTCCAAAACATGTATTTTCTCTTCACTCTGTACAGTAATGAAATGTACTCCAGAGACAGATGAGCCATCAATGTGTGAAGTATTACTGTAGCTATTTTTATTTTTTGACTAACCCATAAAAGGCACTTGTACTCGCACAGAGTTCAGATATTGAGGCCGTTGAGGTATTTTATCAATGTTTTAATCACTTGTCTGACTGCAATGAGAGTCCTACACACACATTTGGATTCATAGGCAACACTTATATTCTAGGTCAAAAGCTTAGTAACAATCCTTGTGCTCAGACCCACTAGACTTAGACGTTCGTTCAGGATTTGCCTGTGCACCCACATGGACAAAAGCCTGTCTACTGTGATGGTTAATGTAATATTATTCAGAAACTGAATAGATTGGTTTCAGCTTTTGTTAGAAACAAAGTCTCTCCCATCAAATTGTGTTTAAACGAGGGATTATTGCTCGTCACTTAACCAATGTCATTAACGTTTTGCTTTTGCTTGGTTTAAATGTCATCCAGTTGCTCATTTAACAATGCATAGCTGCACGTGTCTATTACTAATGCTGCTCTGAGCCAAAACCTTTCTTCATATTTATTGACTGATTTGTAGGATTTCATTTGTACGCAAAACTAACATATGATTTTCTTGCCAGAGAACTTTCCTCAAAAGCTGTCTTCCGAAAAAAAACGATGGATTTTGGTTTTGAAGCCTTTTCATCCTTTTTCAATCTTTAATTTTTTTTCCTATAACTGCGCTCCACTCTTCAAAACTGGTTTTGCTAGATTTTTTTTTTATTAAGCAGTCTTTGAACTCTGGTGCTCTTCTTTTTAACATTTTGCCTAAAGGAGAATTTTGCAAAAAGAGTTCAGTGATGGTTAAGAAGTTGAAAAAGGTTCCTGCTTTGTTATTGTCTGTAGAGAATGTGTCACCCAGATGACTCTTGCCATTTCATTGTCCTGTCAGAGCCCGGTGAGGATGACGATTTGGAAGCGGAAGCAGACAGTCCAGATGTTGAGCCCGGCACCGAGATGGATGAGGGTGAGCGGTCGTTCAAATAATAATGTGACAATTCAATCGCAACATTTTTGGTTCACAAAGAACTCTATTATGATAAAAGAATGTGAATTATTGACAATTTAATATTTCATAACGTTGTGTCTGAATTCTAGATGACATCCCTTCAGATGCAGAAGCTGAGGCTCGTTTGCACCAGTCGGAGCGTGAAGTGCTCCCCGAGGAAGACAGGAAATCACAAAGTCTGAAAATGGCCTCCAGTATTGGTACGTGTCCCTAATAATTCATCTAAATTGATCCCTCAGAAATATTTTTACATGAATTAAAAAAAAAAACAGTCACCATTTTTTGTTATCATTCCATTCAGAGCCATCCAGCGTCAGCCCCGTGCAGAAAGAAGAGTTTTTTCTTTCCTCACTCAAACCGTCTCCAGAGCCTGAACCACAGGTAAGACAATTCCACACCTCAAGTGGAAGGTGTGTGATGTTAGTTATGACTAAATCCTGATCTTCTCTGTTGCTTTTCCAGATAACGCCGGTGAAGTCTCCTGGCACACGCTTTTTCCCAGAACCGTTCATACCCGAGGAAAGGAAGACTGAGGGCTCAACTCCTTCTCTAGCCGCCAAGAGCCCACTGTGCCCTTCACCTGCTCCAGTCCAGCATCCTTCCTCTGTCCCTTCTCCTACTGCTTCCCCTGTCAACCTCCCTGCCTCATCTCCCCTAAGTTCACTCACCAAATCACCCATCAACTCTCCAGTCGTCGAGTCACCGGTCAGATCGCCCATCGGACCCTCAGACAAGTCACCCGCTGGCTCCCCGATCCGCTCTCAGCCCACCCCCCTACCAGAGACTTGCACACCTAAATCTCCTGTCTACCCTCACCGCTCTATTTGCCCTCTCACGGGCAACCCCCTCTCCCCAATCTGTGCTCAGCCATTGCCCTGCCAGGAACCCTCGTCGCCCCTCACCTCCGACTCTCCCGTCAGAACTCAGCCCATCCCCGGCGTCACTTCGACGCCCGTGACCAAAACAGACCGGGGCACGCCTGAAGCCTCGAAGTCCATAAATTCCTCGACAGAGGAAACTCCATCTAAAAAGACCGATATCATTGAGGAGTTTTGGTTGAAGAGTGCCGAGATCAGGAAGAGCCTCGGTCTGACTCCTTTGGACCGCAGTAGTAAAATCCTGGAGAAGAGTGTCGTTATTGCTCCAGCGCAGGACTCCACCCCCGTCACGACTCGGTCTCCAGATGTGCCAGAGGAGCAGAAGCCTGCTTTCACTGGCCGAGCTGTCATCCGCAGACTCAACATCACTCTTGAAGGTCAGGTCATCACCCCCATTGCTCCTGCGGAGCCCAAGAGTAACGGCTCTGATAGGAGGGACCTCAGCAGCAGCTCTGGTTTGGGGCTGAATGGGAGCATGGCCACGAGCCAGACGGCAAACAGTGACGGCTACAACACGTCCGACTCCGTCATGCTCACCCCGCCCTCCAGCCCGCCACCACCTGTGCCTGCTAATCAGTCTCCAGCCGTGTTCAGGCAGCAGAGACATCAGGTGTGCTGGAGCAACGGAACAGAAATACCTCCATCCGAGCGTGCCAAAGAGCCGGCAAAAACCAAGAGTCCTGTTCCCGCACCGAGGACCCAGCTGAGCCCCGTGTCTGCACCAAAACCCGTGCCCAGGAAGGTCCAATCGCCTCAGGCAGCTCCAGAAACGACTCCAGTGGTCGTCATGAGGGAGAAGAAGAAGCCACGGCCGCAGGAAGTGAGGAAGTCGTTCGTGGAGACGGTGGAGGAGATTCCGTTTGCCGATGACGTGGAGGAGTCCTATGACGAGCGGACGCCAGAAACGAGCATGAACAGGTACTATACTCCACCCACCAGCAAGTCCAGCAGGGAAAGACCTCCGCTGCATCTGGCTCTAGCAATGGAAAACGGTAAACCCAATATCCCTGTCAACCAAGCCCTAAAGAACCAGAGGGCAACTCAATTCTCCCCAGAGGCCAAGGAGATCGCAGAGGAGAGGATGAAGGCCAGAGAAAAGTCCGTTAAGAGCCAGGCTTTGAAAGACGCCATGGCCAAGCAGCTAAATAAAATGAAAGAGTCTGAAATAGACAAGGGTGCCTCACCTAAAGCGGCCTGGAGCGTAACCCCAGATGTTGCCGGAAAAAGTAAAAAGTCCGGCGGATCTCCAAAGACGTCAGCCGTGAAAGCTCTGGAGTCGAAGAAGGCAGAGACTTTACCCGAGCGTTTCTTCAGCAGCAACAAGAGTCTGGACAGCTCGGTGGCTTCGTCGGACGGCTCCTCCGCGAGTAAGAGCAAGAAACGAAGTTCACTCTTCTCGCCGCGCAAGAATAAGAAGGAGAAAAAAGCCAAGAACGACAGCAGCAGGCCCTCCGGCACAGACGAGACCCCGCCCAAACACAAGTCACTGTGGAAGGCTGTCTTCTCGGGGTACAAGAAGGACAAAAAGAAGAAGGAAGATAAATCTTGTCCGAGCACGCCATCCTCCAGCTCCACCACTCAGGACTCTGGGAAGAAGAAAACGTCTCCTATTGGGAGATCATCGGGTAAGAAAGGCGATCCAGAGCAGTTTTTGAACGTGATACTTGTTTGTAGTATTTCTAGAAAACAAAAAAAAAACCTGTTTCCTTGTTACAGACTTGAAATCACGCAGAAACTTGAGCTTCTCCGAGGAGTCAGACCTGTCCTGTGATGATGTTCTGGAGAGGTCCTCCCAGAAGTCAAAGGCAGATGTGAGTAATAATAGACGCAGTAAAATATGTCGCATCTTCATCACGAGGTATTGAGACACGTATAGCCATCTGCTGACAATCAGTGGAGAACAGCTGCTCAGAGCCAGGCAGCAAACTCCAGGCAGTGGTCTAAACGAGGATGTGACTCACCACCACCACCACCATCGGTTCTTGTTGTTGTAGATATCCAGACCTTGGTGAATGAAACGGCATTTGTGGCTTAGGAAAGGATGCAATAGATGTGACGTCTATCCTCGCTGTTTAACACTTGCTTTGAAAACCGTTTTTCTTGAAATGATTTCTTCCCCTGCCAGCAGCACGTGGACATCTTTGACCTTGTATCAGACCTACAGAAGGAAGCGATTAAAGAGGAGAAACTGGAGAAGGAGAGAAGGAGGGAGTTAAAGGAAAGAAAGAGGTTGAAAGAGAGTCACAATAAAAGAGAGCGGGAAAAAGAGGTTGATCGAGAAAAGGAGAAAGACAATGAGGAGGTATTGTGCAGAAAGGGGTTGAATGAGTTTGAATTTCATCTAAACATAATTTTGTAAAGAGGCAAATGTATAAATTATATTTTAAAACGTTAAGTACACAAAGCTTGCTTCTGGCTTTCAAACCGACCTCAAATCAAATCCATTTGCATTTATTATGTTGTGACTGAAATTCAAAATGATTTTGTGTGTGTGTGTGTGTGTGTGTTTCTGTAGATTTAGGTACAGTCGAGTTCAGGGCCAGAGGCATGAATTCATTAACCATTGTAAACACATTTTTTTTTAAACTCAAACACACTCCCACTTTGTTTTTCTTCATTTTTACTACCCATATGAAGAATTGACATTTTGTTATTTTTCAATAATGGTGATCTGAATTTGGACCTTATACAGCTCCAGTAACAGGAGGTTAAAGCTGCTTCATGCCTTCATGCGCAATCTAATAAGAGCCCAGAGGAACCCAGTAGACTAGTCTCTAGTGACTGTTGTGGTGTTCATAGTTCTCTAGATCAGACTGTATTCGATATATTGCCGTAGAGATTATTGTAGACTGAAAATAACAGACTGTCTATCTGCTTTATGGTAAAATCCTTGGTGTTAGAATCTGAATCTGAATCATGTTTTGTAATTTGTTTTGTTCGACTCATTTCTGATTAACACAGATGTATAAAATGTCGCTGCACCATGTCATTTTGTTGTGTTGGTGTGGGATATTAACATTGCCTGTTTTGATTGTACCAGCTAAATTATTAGTTTTTTTTTTTTTTTTTATTTAATTTTTTTTATTTAGACCAATTTAACATAATCATTAACCCATTTAATCATCATCGTTTCCTCCCTTTTTTGTTTTGTCTTCCCCAAGTCTGTTTATGTTCCTCACGCACTGGCGTTCAAGAGATCATACGCCACAAAGGTAGTATTACATACGTTCCCATTGATAACCCCCCCAGCCCTCAGCGCATGTGCCAGTTTACTGTCATAACACTCTGGCCTAAAAACTAACCGTCCTCTCTGTATGCATGTGGCAGTCGGACCGCAGTTGCCCACTCACTCACCGCTGGATATCCGCTCTGTTAAAACATGGACTTTTCTGGTCACAGTGGTGCCTCTGCATCTCTTGATATCAGGGGCTGCTCCTCTCTGACTGGTGTGATATTAACCTGCCTATCTGTCACTGCGCCACTGTTTCTACTCCAGTCTGGTTACAGGGATAACTTTTGACGTTTTCCTCCAGTGCTGTCCTCTCTTTTCTCTTGATTCATGCCAGCTTTTTATGTCCTCACGAATAGCTTATTCACATACTGTATCGCCCATTATTACGGAAGATTTCATAATGTGAAGGATTATAAATGTGTTATTTGCATCACATTGTGTTCTCGATTGTTATGTTTCCCTACCTTGAAATTGCAATTTGTAGGACTAGAAAAGCCTGTAGATAATGTGTAGTGTGTGGATAGATACTGTGGAGTGAGATTTGAAATATCCCAAGCTAGATTTTATTGTGCTAGTCGATGTTGTCCCTCGCCTCCTATGTAATGAGTTTCCTCCCCCTCTCCTCTCTTGTTCAGTTTTTCTGAAGGGCCAGGGCCCCATGGAGTCAACTCCACATGTTAGTAGCTTGTGAGCGAGACTTCTCTGACCCCGCGCTTTTTGTTTTGTTATTGCACTAGAAAACCTACACAGAGGAAGAACTGAATGCCAAGCTGACACGAAGGGTCCAGAAAGCTGCACGACGGCAAGCCAAGCAGGAGGAGCTCAAGAGGCTGCACAGAGCCCAGGTAACTAACCTTTGGTGGAATGGATTGACACTCATGTACTCCTCTGGATGAATAATACGTTTGGTGATCCTCTAACTTTTCATTTTGCCCCCCATCATCAGGGCAAAATTTCAGCTGGTCTAATAATTTGGTTTGCAACGAGACACTTGACATCCCCATCAGCTTTAACTGTACTTTTTATTTAGCGTGTTAGCGTGCTGATGTAGGCTCAGCCCCTAGCATCAGAGTGATTAAGTACTCACAGAGCTGCTAGCATGGCTGCAGGCTCTCGACTGCAGTCTTCTGATGTCATGTTGAAATTAGGTCTGATGCATTCTTTTGTGTTCGTTCACTTGTGGTGTTTATGTGCTGAATAGCTCTTTTTAAACAGTTTCACCAAACCAGTATGCATGTTATTCATGTCAAACTATTTAAATATGAAGTGGGTTCAATTTATATATGTATTTTTAGTGGCATGCTACAAAGATATTGTTTTCACTGTTACTCAGTGTTGTCCTGTTGTTTTTTGTTTGTTTTTTTACGCACCATATGGTCACTCTTATGCGACTCAACCAGGGTTGGAAATTAACTTATTTGTCCAACTGCCTCTGTGGATTTTATAATCTAGCAGCCACCATTGTTTTCTTTGGTGAGTGATGCATATTTTACCAGCATTGGCCTGGTGGCCGGTGCTTTTTTTTTTCCCAACGCCATCTTGGATTGCAGCCAAATTCCTACTTTGGTTCGGAAATTCACTGTGATTGATGTTGAAACTCTGCAGTCAGGCTTCCAATCCACTGACGCAGCACTAAGCTACAGCTAAAGTCTCTGCTCCTGGAGCTGTGGTTAGCTGGCCTGAATTCTGCCTCTTTCCCTTTAGTGGCTACTTGCAGAACCCAAACCACGCTTCTTGTTTAGCTCCTCTTGCTGCATGGCACTGATAAAGTTCAGCACTGACAGAGGAAGTTAGAGTCTGGGGGGGTGGGGCTTTTGGATTAAGCTGTTTTCTGCTCATTTTGTACATCTCTCATTCTACCCCTTACATCACTTTACCCACATCGAACCATTTAATCATTTCTCAAGTCATATTTGAACTAGTTTGAACTATTTGTACATGGGTCACTCAAAGACATCACCTATTGCCCACTGAGTTTTTTTCGGCCAGATAATAGCCACAAGTATCAGCAAATTACTGCAATAATTCAACATTTTAGTTACTGAAGTATAATGAAAATATTAAATCTAAAAGATTCTTTATACAGTGGATAAGCTGCGACATACAAAATGCAAATATGTCCTTAAGACTGGTTCACTTTTTTCCTCACAGCATTGAAAGTTTAAAAGTAGGTTTAAGTAGAAGTGGCAGTAGTGGGATCTTGACTTGTTGTTCCTGCTTCTTCACCGGCCTCTGTGGCGTTGGCCTCCATTAACGAGCCCTTAGGAGATATTATGCATGCCGCTCTCACACGTCCTAAGAGGCTGCATCCCCTCTATCGTTTACTGCCAATCACAAGAGAGAGCGTGGTGTGGGCTCTACAGGCACATGAGCTTGTAGACTTTAATTCGCAGCGCTCCCACTGTGCATTGATAGGTCTATCTTTAATGAGGGCAAACTGTTGCATTAGTAAACTGTTAACGGTAACCTCCGCAGCAGCCTAGAAACGTGTGGCACAAGTAAGTTATAATGAATTAGTGGCCGATGTTATTCTGTGCAGCCATGTGAGATAACTCCGATTGTTTGTAATGGACTGTCTTCATGTATTTCATGAATACCGTGACTCTCTTGTCCGTTCAGATCATCCAGAGACAGCTGGAGCAGGTGGAGGAGAAGCAGAGGCAGCTGGAAGAGAGGGGCGTGGCTGTGGAGAAAGCTTTGAGAGGAGAAGCAGGTAACGGTACAGTCTACACCTGCTCTATATGGAAAAACGTCTGTTAGGATTTGAAACCATTTAAATTTAAATTTCCTCTTATACCTTCATTAATTTTTTAAGTCAATCTCGTCATCCCATGTGTCGTGGTGTACCAGTAGTGCTGCTGCAGATAGACAAATTACCTACATTCAGTGAACCAAAGGGTGTAGTAAGTTCCATAACGCTGAGAACAATTTCTATATTAACATTTTACAAGTGATTCATGGCAATTAAGTCTTGTATTTATGTCAGCGCTGGCTCCGTGAGACCCATGTTTTATCTTTACATGATACGAGTTCAGCCTGTTCTAGAAGCTCTAAAGGGAATAATAATAATATCGATGATTAGGATGATGTAACCAAGACACTGCATTAGCTCAGAAAAGCTGTCCCTCTGCGATCATTTGCACTGTGTTGAGATCACAGTCTGCATTTCCAATTCATGCAGCCGCACTGAAGCCGATATTCCAGCACGTAGGCTTGTATGGAGCAGAAAGACATTTGTTCCTCCAAAGTAATAAGCCCAAATCGGTCCGGACAAGGGACTATCGCAGACGATATATTTCCGAGGGGAAGAATGCATTATGTGTTGGAGGGCAGCACAGTTCATTATTTGGTACAGTTTTATCAGAGCGTAAAAGCATGAATAGTGCTCAGTAGTAATAACGCATAATTTATGTCATGTCAGTTTTGTATGCGAGAAAGGCTTTAATGATCATGGCAATATATATACGCTGTTATCATGCAAATGCATGCACGCAGATGAACATTTCTTTACATTCGGCCTATTTTCCTACCAACCAAATAACTCTTTACTTTTCCCCATCAGCTGTGTCTCCAGCCAATTGTTTGAGTATGTTTTTAACTTTGTTTACTACTCTACTCTCTTAAAGGATTGTATAAAGGTACTTATACATTACCCAAACAGCACAAAAGAAGATCAGGTATTAGATTTACCGTAGTTTCCTTTTTCTTGTTTTTATTAATGACATGTCACACTGTTATGTATAGGCTCCATCTGTGGTGACACACTGCAACATTTCTCCATCTCTGAACATGTTTGATCTTTGTCCGTTCATAACTAGTCCGCCATCGTCAGTCCGAGCTGCATGCGATCAGGAGAATGTGTGTCCCCACATAGATTTGTGTTTGCTCATTCTGGATGTGTTTGGTCTCCTTCACTGCCTCTCAATGAGGAGAGTTTCTGTACTCTGATCAAGACTCAGATCACGTTACATTTCATAAATACAATCCGAATGCCAGAAATCAAATATGAATTGGTTTTCAGGCTGACAACTTCGCGATTGCAATATTTTCTGCAAACGTTTGCTGTGGCTGATTGACTTGATACAGATGTTTCTTTGAGATCGTATCTATATTCCATTTATTATTATTTTATTTTACTGTGGTGAGTAACGGCAATCCAGAGTTGTTTGTGACTTTGTCTGTTGCACTCAGAGATCACACTTAACACTCAGCTGCTCTTTCAGTCTGAAACGATTAAGTATTAAATGATTGAATTATTGCAAGCGAACATTTGTGCACATGGATTGGATCGTACGTAACTGGAGAAATGAAAGCTTTTCTCGCTGTTTGCACGAACTACAACTTTGTCAAATTAAGTGCACGCAATGCAAAAATGATCATTTCCTCAACACATTACAAGAGGCTTTGTGTGATATTAAACAGACTGAGCCAATAAACAGCAACACAGCAAATCTATGTTGCAGCCTCTTATTATTTTTTAAATAAATATCATATATTAGTATTGCTCAGCCTGACTGCATTTTGCACTGTGGTGAGTACTGATGGACTCTCTTTGTTCCGAGTGTTGCTGCAGCGGGTATGTGTGTGTGTGTGTGTGTGTGTGTGTGGAAGAACTGTTTGCAAGAACATGCATGACTTGCTGTTGTTGGAGAATTTTGTGCGTGTGTTTGTGTGCCCAGTTTGGGGCCGTGTGAAATAACGCCTATCTCTAATATATCCCTGTCATTGTAGACTATTGGGGAGATTCTAATTACAGTGAAATCCTGGACTTGCATCTGGGCGGTATGTATTTCAAATCTGTCGCTTTAAACTAACCTAATGGCTAACCCATCTGTCCTCCTAACCCCCCCCCCCCCCCTCCCTTTTTTTTTACAACTTAAGCTTTGTACCCCTCATATCTCCCTTGATTGGCTGACTGGCAGGCTTTTAGCCTCATTGCAATACTCTCTGCTCCTATAACACCCTCCCCTCCCCCGCCCCCTCTTTCCTCCACCCGCACTGAGTTTCTAGTTCAGACTCTCTTTTACATCAAACAGAGATCAGACACTTGGCCTCATGCTGTCCTCTTAAGATTGTCTTTGATCTCTATGGACTCATAAATGATGATAAATAAGTAACTTTTATTTGTGAGTCCTCAGCACGCAGACTTTATAATGCTAACTGCAGTAGAGACGACGCCATATTGCAGAGTCAGAAATCCAAGCAGCAATAAAGGTTCCTGTTGCATTCAAAAGAAACACTGTGTTTGAAAGGGCTGGATCCTGATTTAAAGCTTAAGGATGCTGATATTCTATATTTTCTTATTGTCAGTGAATCCCATGAATAAAAAAAAGAATAATGATTTTACTAGCCGAATTCAAGCCGATACAGTCTATGCGTCTGTGTCATAGAGTTGTTCAAGTAATGTTAGCTAAAAAATAGCTTTTAACAGAAATATCATAGATGAAGAAAAACACGCGTACGTACAAAAGACACACATGGTGCATTACGCACACATTCACACACACACACACACCCACACACACACACACACACACACACACACACAGTAAAAGTATGATATGACCTTTCCCATACTAATCTGCTGGCATGACTCCATTCCCCTCAGAGCTCAGTGCTGTTGAACTTCTGTCCTGTAGTCCCAGCAAATGCTTCCCTGAATTTCTCATACCTGCTCAGTTGCATAACTCCCCAAGTGTGTGTGTGTGTGTGTGTGTGTGTGTGTGTGTGTGTGTGTGTAGTGTGTGTAGTGTGTGCTAATAGGCAATGCTGCAACCCTTGACCCTTAGCTGCTATGGGCCAATAACACCGTGTCCGCCCTGTCTGGAAGAGACGTCTCGTGGTATCTGTTGTTTTCTTGTGTAGACGGTGGCCTTGTTTAAATATTGAGTACAATGCATTTTTTCCTCCACATGTGTACAGCAAAGTCAGCCGGCTTTGTTTGCTTAATATTTATTCCGTTTCAGTGGAGTGTCCCAGCAGGAGTGGAATAAAGGTGCATTTCCAAATATTTGAGCAAGGCCTGTGCTTCTCTGTTGGCTGTTGTCACTAACGAGACAGGAGATTGCGTGGAGTGAACAAGTGCACACAAAAGGAGTTTTCCAACATAACTGGTTGACCAGGGTCCCAACAGGGGCTTGATGTGTCTGAGCTCATAGAAGTGATTCATTCAATGAAGAATGTGTGATTACTAAAAAAATGTTTGTGTCTCACTTTGAGTCTTTGCAACTGGAAGCGACGTGTCCGTAGTGTTCACGGAGGAGGATTCGTCTTTTGGGCTCTTCTCATTTCTCAGTTTGTACATCCTCGATCCCTGTCCTTGCCTCCTCTGCTGGCATCTTAGTCCCTCCTACTTGAGATGCGAGCGAAGGAGGCGAGGAAGAGACATGAGGTGAGGAGTCGACATCCGTGCTTCCAACTCGTCATTTTAAAGCAACATCAATACGATGTGTGGCACAGCTGTCCGTTGCTTTTTAACGCCTCTTTTAGACGTCACAGGTGCCGAAAAGATTTCCTCAAAGGATACACCTGTGTGCATCCTCGCCCCCCCTCTGCTGAAGAAGCATTTTAGGAATTGAGAAATCCTTCGATGATGCGCTGCGATCGATTTCCAGGTCACAGGCAAGAGGATGGAGGACAGAGGAAGCACAAATAGAGAAATGAGAAGAGCACCGTGTTTTATCACAGGTTGGGGAATTGTAGAAATTTTACTCTGAATTTTGCTGTAAGGTGCATAGTTGCTGTATCAGCTTGTTTGTATTTTAAAACTAAAGCCGGGATCAACATGATTATCCGTATACTTTTAATCCTCTACTTTAATGATTATACAATTATGGATTTACTGAGAGTCAAGTTCCAACGATGCATTTCATAGTTTACATTTGCGTGATTTGGCGGATAAATAAATATTAGGACTCTAATCTGTCCAAAATAGATTTTCTAAACTGCAGTTTTCTCTGTGATAGTCCCTTTCAGTAATGATCTGGCATTTCACTCTCCTTGCTCCTAAGAACATTGTGTTTGCCCTTTATATGTGTGACTATCAAAGATCTGCTTCCCCCAGTTATCTTCACATTTTCCCTAAATCTTTCTTCATTTTACACTTATTCTATAGTCTTTATTTTGGGGGGTTTATTAAGGTAGGACGCCAGTATCTTTGATCAAACCTTTGCCAGAAAATGAGTTTAACGGGTGCATATTAGAAAAAGTCCTGATTTGCGCTTCAATAGTAGCTACACTATAAAAGTCGCCACACTAGCAACTAATTGGGCCGAACGGTCCGAACATGTTCAAGTAGTGTTTACAAGAAGCGGCTGAAACATCTTCAAAGCAGAAGCAATTCTCCGTGTCTGTGAATGAGACGTATCTCCTGCTGATCAGTAATGGCTTTAATAATGGGATTAAATCCTGTTGTGTACCGTGATAAACGCTGGCCATATGCGACACAGGGTGCTGTAGCAGATTAGCTGAGGAACTACAGATGAAAGATTAAACAGGGATTCTTTTTTCCTTTTGTCTTTTCTTGTTTTTTCGTTTCCTATTATTATTATTATTATTATTATTATTATTATTACCCCTTTTTTCATCCCTCACACCACACAGCTGATCTCTCCCACCTCCTCTCTGTGGGTGATTTGTCTTCTCTCGATCACGGTGCTCTTACCCTCCTTTTGATTTTCTCCTCAATTTTCTTTCTCCTTCATCACACCCTTCCGCTTCCCCCTCCACTCTTTCTCTCTGTAATGTCTCTGCTCTCCCTCCTGCATTATTTCCACCACTCTCTCTCCCACCCGACCATGCTCCCGTCAACGTCACTCTCTTTCCCCACCCCCCGTCTTGTGGGAAGTTGAGCCCTTTGTGGGGATGCCACGCCGAAGACCTGTCTCCTTCTGCCCCTGCTGGTCCCCTGAAGGTAACGTAACCCCGCCGCCGCCTCTGATGACGGTTGTGGCGGGTTACCATGGCAACCGTAAGGATATCCAGAACCGGGCCTCCCTGTGGAGCTCCCATCCTCCCCCCTGACTGCTCCTCCTCCTCTTCCTGTCCTGCCTGTTTGTGTGTGATCAGGCTCAGTAGATTTCCCCGGAATGTTCCCAAAGCTCAGTGAAGTATTGAAGCATTTATGTGGAATGAAATTGATTTTTAAATCTCATCACAGTTTTGCTCTCTGTGTCAGAATGTATGCTGATAAAGGTATTGGCCAGTTGGTTCATTTACACTTGTTTACCACGACGGTTAATGTAGATTGTCATCTTCCCCTGACCAAATAAGGAGCCAGAAAGAACCAACAGCATCCTTTCAACTCTAGTCTACAGCACGAGCATCTTGGCTGCTACAGGGTGGATGCTCGAGGCCTGAGCAGCTATTTTTTAGGGTTATGTAACCTGAAGTCCAACAAAATGTTGTAGTTGGTTAGAAAATGTTGAAAATGTAATTAGGCGGATAGCAATTACACAGAACGACTGATCATCATCAACACCAAATGCCATTTCAGTTTTTTACAACTAGGTGAAACTGTATTTCCTTATTAAGTTATCATGTGTCACAGTGCTGTGATCAAAGACAAAGATGTACATGTAATAGAGGCTTGGGAAAGAAGGTGTCATTATTGTAACTATCAACAACAAAACATCTCCAAAGTAGAAATGAATAAGACTAGTTTTGTGACGATTGTTGGGGGCTCTACGCTTTGATTGGGGTATTTTGTCAGTCAAATCTGGCAACAATTGCTGTTCAAGAGCAGGGCAGCACATGACAAACCCTCAAGTTTGAGCAGCATAATTCATACTGATGTATGCAGGTTATAGTATTCTCATGTGACCATACAAGCACAGTGTCTCACTGCTCAGTCTCTACCTCTGTTTTCTCAGAGGCTGCATTCACACAAAGGGGAAATTACTCTGCTGTAGTGTGTCTAATCAACAGCATGTGGTCTGTTTTCTGTTTAGCTAAAGTTAATTGTAAAGCTGCATATTCCTTTGCGGTATCCGTCTTTGCTGTTGTTATCCCTTGAATAAGTTATATAGTGTCATGTACTCATAAAATGATCATAGCCCTGGGGGTGAGCACATGAGACGTGGCTAGTATATGTGGTTCAACGAGGGAGAAGCCTGCCTGGTGTGATATAAATATTCAACAAGTTTTACACAAAACGTCCTAACAAAATAATGGATCGTGTGGTGTGTTCCAGTATCTAACACCTGTCAGTGCACATCTTGCCCGAGCTTCTAATCCGTGTAAAGAAACATGCGTTTGTGTTTGTGTGATCTGGTGTTTTGTTCCTTTTTATTGTTGTTCCTGCCTCGTACCGGACGGCTCTCATTTGTGCTCGGAGCCTTGGGCTGAGGGGTGGTGGTGATGGTGGAACACGTTGAAGCAGTTCAAGAGACAAAGAATAACATCTATTTGTAGAATAGGTTTGGAAACCCACGTGTTGTGTTCCTCTCCAGTGGGAGTAGCTCTTCTCTAGCTTCACCTCTCTCTGTGTCTGTTAATTAGAGAAAGCCAGGCCCCCCCCCCCCGAGACCACGGCCGTGCGATTTATGCACGTACGTTGTTTTGCAAGAGCCTCCTCTTCCCCCCCAGCTAAGTATGTCACGCTGCATCGAGGTTTGCCTTCCGGTGCGTCATTGAAGCTGCTTGGCTCCGCCTGCTGCAGTCAGATAAATGAAAAGGATGCATCTCCCCGGCAGGAGAACTTTCTAAGCATGCCACGTAGACAGCCGGACTGCAGGAGAAGTGTGCAGCTGTTCTGCTCTCTCACTTATTGTGATAATTATGAAAACCGTGCATGATGCCAATAGCGCCGAACATGCTTTACCCTGAGGCAGAATTACTAGAGGAGTGTGACCTCACTGTTGGTCTCAATGAGAAGTCATCCCATGAACACTTGACGTTATAATTGAATATGTTAAGACAGCAGAATAATTCATGCATCCCCCCCCCCCCCCCCCCCCACCCTCAAACTAATCAGCATGAATGGGATGTAAAAGGATTTTTATTTTTGCTGGTGGGTCGATGTGTGGGCAGGGGAGGATGAAGAACTTCTATAGGGTCCTTGGGTTTAGTTCTCTGTAATGTCTGAACTACTGGTTGGTGTGTTTGCGTTTTCTCTTACAACCCACCCACTCTGGAGAGAAAAACAACAGCTCTTCGGAGGAGGTAGTTGCTCCAGAAGAGCTGCTACGTCTGACACAAAGTCCAAACTGGGTGACACAAACTCTCAACCTTGCAAATACAGGTGTTGTCTGTTTGTGCGTGTGTGTGTGTGTGTGTGTGTGTGTGTGTGTGTGTGCGTGTGCGTGTGCATTTACCAAAGTTGAAACCTGTAGCTCCACGCCATCTTCTGCGCACCATCTCCTAAGTATGGTGCGACTGACCGCGTCGCTGTCGAGTCCATCCTTCCACCTCACCATCCCCTCAGCGAGGACATCCTGGCTTGGCTGTCATTGCATTGCCTGTGTCAGTCCTTGTCAGTGTGACATTAGTGTCATCTCCTCAGCCATCTGGCGTCTTACTCCCACTCTGTGCTTCCTCCTTCCCTGCAGGCATGGGCAAGAAGGACGATCCCAAGCTAATGCAAGAGTGGTTCAAGCTGGTGCAGGAGAAAAATGCCCTGGTCCGCTATGAGTCCGAACTCATGATATTGTAAGTACATTTCTCGACTGTTGAGAGAGAGAGAGAGAGAGGTAAACTAATCAATGAACTAGACTTGTCAAAGGGGGCTTTGCATTGCCAGGTAGCAAAGCTTAGCTGTGTGTTGTTGGTGGCTATGCCAACTGTTGTAATACCCGAGCAGCTATTTTGAAATGTCGTATTTTATGAGAATAAAATAAATTATATTTGTTACAGCCGGCGTACTCAAAAATATGCGGGCGCATCTTGGCAACGGAAGTAGCCATCAGGACCAGATAGCAAGCATTCTCATTTCCATATGATAATTTCACATAATTGATCATATACTGATACTTTTGATCTTAGTAAGCTGTGCTAAGTCATGAGCATTGATTCCTGGGATCATGATTGTCATGAAGCAATGAACTTATGAACAATAGTGTTATCCTTAAACATGCAATGCAAGTAATAAATTGCATGATGACGATATAATATTCAGCACAAGAAAATTATAACAGACTATACAGAAGGTAATATACTGGCTTTCTTATTTTTATGATTATTACATCACGAGTTTAAAAAGGTTGTAGCCCTAATGAAGTCGTAATCATTTTTTCAAAATCATAACTTGATATGTGATCATATTTGCAATCCACTAGAGAAACAACTTTATTACTCGCCGACAAGTGATTAAATCATCCAGCGTTATCTCATGATCGCTTACTAAAAGCTTTAATGTTATCTAATCATCTTTTTTTAAATAACGAATAATAAAACAAAAAAAAAAAGACCCTGCCAAGATGGATAAAAATGCAACCAAAAATCATAAATGTTGAAAGCTATGCTTCATCGGTGAAACGTTGCGCTCGCTCATCTTTTTCTCTTTCCGTCCCCAAAGTGCCAGAGAGCTGGAGCTGGAGGACCGACAGAGCCGACTGCAGCAGGAACTCAGGGAGCGAATGGCTGTAGAAGGTGTGGAATGCACTGCAGCTGTGAAATATTTAGACCCGTGTATAATCTGATCCCTCTCTTTAACCCCGTGTTCCCCCCCCCACCCGTGTGCATCTCTCAGACAACCTGAAGACGGAGAAGGAGCTCAGTCAGGAGAAGCAGATCTTGAACGAGATGTTGGAGGTGGTGGAGCAGCGCGATGCCCTGGTGGCCCTCCTGGATGAGCAGAGGCTTCGGGAGAAGGAGGAGGACAAGGACCTGGAGGGCGTTATGCTCTCCAAAGGCTTCAACCTCAACTGGGTTTAAGAGGAGTGAAATAATTGCTCATCAAAAAAAAAAAAAAAAAAAGTTGGCTCGGGATCAGCGTTCTCTGCCTCACATGGTCACCTTTGATCAGAATGGTCTGCTGAACATCTGCAGCAGTGAATGTGTAAAGATTCCCCCAACACACACACTCAAACTCTACGACTGCCTCTGGCATCGACGCAGTCCGCAACTTTTACATAAAGCAGTCCCAGTTAATCACTTTGCAGTTTTGCTTTCCCTCCCTGGAGAGGCCGAGTACATTCACAGCTTTATCATCCTGGCCTTGAAGTGGATCCTCTCAAACGGAGAGGGGGCTTCGGGAGAAATTTTAAAGACTTTGTTCCATTCTCGATTATCTAAAGGGAAGAATGCAGTTTGGTCCTGCTGATGTAAAGAATTGTGTTTTTTGTGTATAGTTGTGTAGAACAAGTCACATTTTTCGGCGGATGAGGGTCCTCCTCTTTTTTCCGAAAAAGGACCGCTACAGAGGTGTGTTTGAACGCTGGAGGGATGTCTCCAGTGTCTCAGATTACCCTTCTCAGTCCGATTGTAGGACGAACATCCTCTGCTGAAGCTGCCTTTCGATCCAGAGACTTCTGCATCCTTATGAACCATAAAAGGCTCCCCCCCAAGATGGCCATGTTTTTTTATGTATTTATTACCTTTGTTTGCTTTTAACAGATACACATTTTTGTGTTGTTTTGCATTCACAGGAGAGTGCCCACAGTCTCATTATCCTGCACTTGTGCATGATTTAGATGCACCCATAAGCCATTGCATGTCAGGAATGAAGGCTGCAGGCACATAGAATACCTTTCCCTTCTCTTTTATCGCCAGGACATAGAATACAGACTTACTCTATATGAACACTTAAGCATTTCACGTGACTCGATAATGATGGGCCTCTCCTTGACATGCTGTTCTACTGTATATCACACCGACTGTTAATGTTTACAATTACTTGTCCATAGTCGAGATTTGGATGTTTATGATTCCCACAATGGTAAACGGTAGCGGCGTAAACCAACTGTTGAATGGATTCATCTTTGAAGGAACTCTGTCCTCGAGTTTAGATGCGTTTCCTACCGAGTGCGTCAACGTCGGGATATCATTATTAAAGCCGATTTCACTGTTAATGTGAGATCAGCATAGCTCACATTACTCATTTCGTGCCACCTGACTGTCTCTGTCGGTAGATGTGCTGCAGTATCTGAGGAGTACACCACAAGGACTTTCACACTATACGCCATTTTCATCATTATATGGCAGTGTTAATACTTTACCCTTGAACAAGATGCCTTTTTAATTTTCATTCTCTATAGTAAAGTTATATTTTATTTTTCTGAGTTGACTTGTTTTTGAGGTAGTCACATATGTGTATCCCACTGGAACTCAAGATTTTTACCTGTCTTTTATTTTTCAAACACTTTTATACAGCAGGTCCCCAAACAAACAAATGGATGATTTTAAAATGGGGCCGCTGAAGAAATGCAAAGTGCTTCATGAGCAACTGGCATCAAACAGGAACATTATGGTTTATCTGGTGGTTAGTCAAATCTGTTAGCCTTTTTGACAACTGTAAAATTCCAGGTGGTCACTGTTTTAGAGCACAGAAACACTAGAGGCTATATTTATGACTTGGTATGACATGTGAATAAAAAAAAAAGTGATATCATTTTAAGGGTTGTTGCTTTAGATGATGTTTGACATGATTGTATTGATATTTATTAACACGTGTGCAAACTGTATTATATGTAAAGAAAATGAATCCTAATTTTTAAACTGTTCTGTTGACTCATGACTTGTAATGTAAGTGCTTCATGTAGCTAAATGCATAGGGGTGTTGGATGTATGCTGAAAATGGCAATAAAACAATGCAGTTCTTTTAAATGTCGGTCTACGAAAGTCTCACTTGTTAAACAGATTTTAGCCTAACCATAATGCATTATGTCCACAGAGAACATGAGCTACTGTAGCAATGAGATTAACCGTAAACCCAAACGTATATAAATTGATTAAGTAACACAGTCACTGAGTCAGCAGGGATTTTGAAACAAAGTTTTTACATTTAGTAGCATTGGCAGTAGAAAAAACAAACGCATCGTCAAAACATAAATACAGGAGTAAAAATTGGGAACACATGAGTTGAGAATATTTACTATATTAGTAATTAAGGACAGGCATGGTTGGAGTACCAGGTAAACTAACCTATGTTTGAAATCAGTGGAATAGCTCTTCAACATTGAAAAGGCTATGTACCAATCAATGGGTTAAGGGAATTAACAAAATAAAATAAGGAGCAAAATACCACATTCAGAGCATGCATAGCAGCAAACAACTATTTGCAATGTAGATATATAGTTGAGTGATATTTACCTGAGCAGAGAATGAAGTTACTCTCCCTGTGTGTGTGTGTGTGTGTGTGTGTTAATTCACTCAGATAAACACTGTCAGCTCTGTCTGCAGGTTTGCCTGTTATTTAAATGTATCTATTCTGCCTGTTAGCGCCAGCTCAGGCAATCCCTGTTGAGAGCCATTTAGAGGCAATCGGAATGCTCCCAATCTCGTACCTTGCACCCTTTAACAATGCGGATTTTTTTGTCCGTTCTCCTCACCACTGTTAACAAAATGCAGACGTTAAAACGTGTATAATTGAGTTACCTATTGTATTACTTCTATACAAATTTTATTTTACACGTTTGAACCGTTATTTTGAAAGCACTGAAATTGACTTCCGGTGATGTTGCGTTAAAGTTACCAGAGGCTGCGCCAGTGAGTACTTGTCGAAGGTTTGGAGAAGTTAACGCACTTCAATAATGATGGCATCGAGTTTCAGGGACTGCAAGGTGAGTGGTGGCGCTTTAGGAAGAATTAGACTGATGTTCGCTGTCCATGCATGTTTAAAGTTAACTAAAACTAACGGGCTTCGTGGGACAGGTGTGGCATAACAGTTTGCATACCCAGTGAGCACTAACCCGGTGTTACGTGCCTACTGGTTTCTGAACCTACTGGTTTCCCTTCCGTGCGTGTGTTGTGTTCGCTTAACAGCTGCAGCGGTTTTCTGCCTCTGTCGCCTGATTCGTCACACATTCCCAAACATATTGCTGGAGATCTAAAAGACACATCTCATATCAATTGCAGGGATTACGATTGTATAAGTGAGCACTACATCACAGCCACGTATGAGGAAATACATAGAAGAAAATATATTTATGGAAAGATTGCAACAACCTTCACATATATTTATTTATATAAATATGACATCCAAGAACTAAAATATGCCCAATCTTATATCCTCAATTACAATAATAACATAGTTAAATATATGAAAAGACATCCAAACCGAAAGACCAGCAATTTTGGGGTTAAGTGTCTTGCTCAAGGACACATCAACATGCTCCTAGCGGAGCCGGGGATCGAACCGCCGCTCCTCTGATTGAAGACTCTGACTGAACAGTTCCCTCTGTTATTAGAAAGCATAATAATGGAAGTGTAAATTTTGTGGAGAAGAAGAAACCGTGGACCATGTTTCATTGTCCTGTCAGAGGTACGAGTCAGAGAGAGAAGTTTTGAAAAAAGGTCTAAGAGAGATTGGAGAGGAAAGCTTTAGTGACAAATGTTGGAAACTTTTTCTGGAATATTTAGAGTCAACAACACTAATGAATAGAATTTGAGAAAGAAATGTATTATTATCCGCCACAAAACAACAGAAGAAGAAGAAGAAGAAGACACTCATCTGCTTTCCAGGCGAGGCGCAGTTCAACTCGAACGAGCCTAATGTGCTCTGCTCTCATTGCGATGTCCTGGGAGCTTCTTGTTGACAGCACACAGTCTATAGTTCCATATTTATGAAGTTTTGTATGAGACATTGAATGCGTTGAAATAACGTCTTCGTGTAGACCACATATCAACGGTCAGCGTAATATGATTTTGGAGAAATACGTTTAAAGTAACCAAAATCGCGTCTCTTTCAACCTACAACTGAACAAACCATCAATATTTCATATTTCATCAATGGGGTTCAGACCCCAAATCAACGCTTTTTCAACCAGAAATCAACGTTGAAATCCGGGTTAGTGCTCACTGGGATGTTACTGAATGCTCACTGTATGTGTGTGCTGTGTGGATGTACAGTATTTAAATCATTGTGCTTTCTCTCCATACAGGCATGGAGTGCAGAATGTCTTCCATTGTCCACCAGCAGTAATGAGGCTTGTAAACTATATGACGCCATACTCACTCAGGTAATACACACACACACACACACACCGATATTGTCTGCAGACTAGGCTGTAGTAGTGAAAGACACATTTACAATTAACAACATCTCTCTTTTTGTTGGGCTCCTAGTATGTGAAATGGCGGAATGATGAAACCGTGGGAGGATTTGAAGGATGCATTTCTGCTATCCAGACAGCTGATCCCAACTTTGGTAAATAGATAGTCGGTGGAAGGTTATTTATTAGCTTTATTTAACGTTTTGCATTACTTGGTAAGTCCTGATGAGACACAGGAAGTCAGGCAGCAGCAGAGTGAAAAACACATTAAAGGAGACAACAGCACACCAGTGTTAAAAGTTCAGAAAAAGAAAACAAGGAAAGGGATGAAGGCAATGCTGCTAAATATATCTACTGCTGACTGTGACCCTTTAGATACTTTAAATAAACATTGAAAAGGTCAGATCCTCAAAGTCAGAGCTCTAGTTAGAGGGAGCAACAATCTTAAAAGCTTATCGTCATGTCATGTCTCGTACTTTGGGGTCCTTTTAAAAAGATTCGGCGTAACATGCTGAGTAATCTAAGCACATAAATAGAAGGGACCCTGACCTGTGAAAGGCAAAGATCTGCTCAGCTAAACAAGCAGTTTCCAAATAGACCTTCGGATACGTTATAAAATGTTAGTGCACACAGTACAGCAACAATACTGACAGCTGCAATCAAGATGCTCCAGTTCCGTGACCCTGGTATTTTGCATGCGAGCTCAGTGGAATGAGTCAATATGGGAATCGGTCATCGCCTTTCCTGCTATGTTTCGGGCCTCTCTGATACAACACCTTGGATATTTAGCATTAACCCGTTGAGCTCGAGAAGCAGAGGTCGATCAATATCCGTCTGTCAAACAAAGCAGCTGTGTGACTTGTCGTCGACGTTTATAGATGCTGCTGTTGTGTCGCCATGAGTTTGAGCTCTCATCTAAATGTTTGATCATTGTTCGTGCAAATGAATCGAGCTGTCGTTGTGCAGGTTCAGCAGTTATTGATGCTACCGCGTGAACTCGCATGCTGCTTTTGACTATGACTGAAAGTACAGAGGTCAGACCATTGAAATGTTGGCTATTTTATGGTTTGCATAACGAAAACGAATTGGGGTCTTCAGGTTGAATACCATTGTGGACATGAGTCATAGTCAATAGATCTGGTTATGTAACAGTTGTCTTTGGATTGGAAACAAAGCATTTGTAAAAAACAATATTTGAAATTGTTGGTAACCAACACAAATCTGTACTGAAGTTGTTTTCAAAAGGAAAACTTTTACAAGTGCATGTGATTTTTTTGTCATGTAAACTGTTAAATTGCAGTAAGACAGTCCGGAAGAAAAGACCCGTGTTATCTGTTTTCCCTGCAGTCATGGGTCATGTGATCAGCACGGGGCTGGAGCTGGTGTCAACAGCAACCTCCGCCCGTACCAACGAGCGCCTGGCCAGCGATGTGAGGCGAACAGTGGAGCTGGCCAACAGCCAGGTCCTCTCTCCCAGAGAGAGGCTCCATGTCGAGGCCATGGAGCAGTATTCACACGGGTAAGAGCCAGAGCCAGGTTTCCACAGCACACACCGTCCACACCGAGGGATGAACAGGAAAGTGGTCATACCGGGGCCAGTGGTTACGAAAGAGGGTCTCAACACTTCAAGTGATCGGGGATCCCACCGTGCTTTGTTGTCTTCCACATTAGGGCTTTTAATGAAATGTATAGAATTCCACCCTATACATATAAACTCCATTTAATAAATAAATACATTTAAAAAAGGCATGCAGTGCAGTAGTTCCCTCAAAAAGACAACGTTTTATTCTGTGGAATAATGCACATACTGTATATTACCTATCTTTAAAAATCAAAAGATTTGGAGATAAAGTATCACACTGTGATTGGTTAATGATATATCAATTAGTTAAAATTAATATTCATCACTAATCATCAATTAAACAAAAAAAAATCCAAGTATACATCTTCTTAAAATAAAACGGATGTGCAAGCATCTTGCAAAATTACGTTTAATAACAAAAATAAAGTCTAATTGCATTGAAAATAACAATATCACACTTTTAACACAGTCAAGTCTAATTGTTCAAGACTTGCCTGTATGTTTGTTTTATTGCTTTTTTGCTCACACTCTGGGTAAGCTGTATCTATCCATAGAAAATTATAAAAAAATAAATAATAATTATTGGCGGAGACGCATGTGACTATCTCATAGCTGCTGTTTCAGAGAGATAGTCAGCGGCGTTTGTTGAGGCTCTCTCCAAAGTACTGAACTTGAGTGACGGACACGGTTTCTTAGGCCGCTTGCTTTTCGTACTTATGGCCCAAATTCCATTCCCCCCCCATTGTATTAATGCACAGACAGAAGTAAAACAACAGGGAAGCGAAGGAACAGTCCACAAGAGAGAGAGAGACGCACGCTGCAATAAGCTAACTCTCCATACATGGTTATTTATTCATGCACACTAAGGAGATTTAATAAGCAACCAAGCAATTCCATGTAACACCGGACATTCAGCACCCCCGTATAGCCCGACTGAATGATCTGTTGTTTTACAACCACGACTACGCTGCTGCAACAACTCAAATGTGAGATTGGCAGTCGAATCGGCCTCCTTAGAATAACCAGTGACTATTCGAGGTCACTCCTAAGAAAAAGTTAAGCTAAATATACCCCAACTCACTTCATGTGAGCAATGCTTACAGAAGTATATGTTATTGAACTATTCACTAAACAATAACCAGCCTGTAAGCTACGATCTGCTCCTGCCAACCGGCTGGCTACTCGCTCACTACGCGGGGGGTCCCCAACTGTTTGCTGTCCTCGTCCAACCACGAGGGTCCCCGTTGACATCAGGAGCAGAAACATCTGTCGCAAGCTGAGACCTCATCTGTTCAGCGTGCCCCATGGCCCATGAAGCTTTAAATACTCCAGCTCTTGTTTATAAATGCAATACATGACGCAGTTCCTCTTTTTCTGTCCCCATGTGATACAGTCACATGCTTCACACACACAGCATTCATCTTTTCACATTGTGTTCCAAAGACTCTTATGTAAATTTCAGTCACAGTCACAGCAAGTAATATTCTAATTCTATATGCAGTGTCTTATTTCCCCATGGTACAGTATTATAAACTGTAATATTGAGAAATACATTTTGTTTCTCAATATTGTCTCGGAGGATACTTATGTTTGTCAAGGGCCTCTCGTCTCCTCCGTTCAGCACAAAGTCTATTGACATCTTAGTGATTCTCATGGTACACCTTTTCACCGTTGTCCTCCACTGATTCCCTTTAACACTGACTCGTGTTTCTTGCAGATGTTTTAGAAAGGCCTGTGATGTATGGGAGGACATCCTGGTGGATCACCCCACTGATATGCTGGCCCTCAAGTTTGCCCATGATGGCTACTTCTACATTGGAGCCCAGGCCCAGCTTAGGGATTCTGTGGCCAGGGTGCTGCCCTACTGGAAGCCACACATGCCTTTCTACAGGTACGGAAGACGGCAAACATTACAAGCATTTTTAGATGACTTTATAATCTTACTAAAACTCAACGTATTGGCCTAGTTATATATGTAGCGGGAGTGGAAGTGGGCTTTAATACACTTCAAACACAGGACATTGTTCTGTATACAGGTGCATCATATTTGTGTTTATTTAACAGTTATCAATGAGCTATCTCATAGCACCCATCTACAAAGAATTTGGCGTGTCAATCATCTTTGGAGCATTAAAACTTTCGGGGAAGAAACGAATACAAGATGTCTTTATGGATGTGTAAACGAGTAACTGTTTTCCATGTCAATGTTATAGGATATGTACATTTTTATGTTAAACCATATACGATTACTTATTTTAAAACATTTTATGGCAAACTATACTATGGCTAAATATCATACTCTACTAAGGCTTTTGTATGACATTATATTGCATACTACACAGTATAGTATGTCATAAGAATTACAATGACTTTTTTTATGAAATACTCTGCTATGACTTTCTCATGAAATGTTTATGACATTTTTATGATGTGTGAACAACTTGTTTCCGCTGCCCCAGAGCTCATTAAATACTGTACATGCAAACTCTCAAAAGAAACAGAAAACTACATTAGTTATGACTCTGTGTGTGTGTGTGTGTGTGTGTGTGTGTGTGTGAACTACATACGGGTTTATTTGAGTCGCAAGTGAGGGGGAAAAAAGGCATAAAAGAAAAAAAACAAGATATATGCAAGAAAATGAGCAGTTTTTACATGGATCATTGAAGATTAAAGTCACACAGACCCAGATAGTTTAGAGACCGATGTACCTGTTGATAGCAGCATTACCGTGCTGTGGCTGCTTAGCTCGTGGCTGTAAGCAAAGTGGTTCTTACTGAGAAGGTAGAGAGTGTTTCAAGAAGAGGCTGTTGAGGTGTCCTGCAGAGGGAAATCTCTCACACTGTGGGAAGCCTTGCTCTTCCTTTAAGGTGAAAACTTGAAGCAAGTCAATTCTGGTTTTCTTCCACATCTTTCATTTAACAGCACATAGTCCACGTATAGGCTGTAGGTGAGTGAGACCAAACAAAATCCAATCCTTAAACATTTAAAGGTGACATTGACGCCGCACAACAATTATATCTTCAAGCTATTGCTGTATTACCCAGAGAAATACTCAATATACTGTCACAACCTTACCACAGCGGAAATTAAAGCCCATATTCCTACTTAGCAGTCATTTGAAGGCAGTTATTAGCATAATGATCATGTTGACTTTTTAAAAAAGCAATTTGGGGTCATTTCACTCTCGTTTATGTGTGTGTGTGTGTGTGTGTGTGTGTGTGTGTGTGTGTGTTTGTTTGTTCCCTTAGCTATCTGAAAGGACTGTATTCCTTCGGTCTCCTGGAGACTCGCTCCTATGACCAGGCTCTGAAAGTAGCCATGGAGGTGAGATTTTCTTTTCCATTATAGTCCGACATGACAGTCGCTTGACAAAAAGCCTGAGGAGCATCAGAGACCAAACGTAAGATGGTCATTTAGACTCCAGCATGCCTCGATTTTTGATTTTACACTGGTGTCTGAAACACAGCGTTTGTATCTGCATTTGTGTTGCTTCTCCTTACTTGAAACTGTTAAACTCTTTGGTGCAGGGCCTCGCTCTGACTCCGGACGATGCCTGGTCCGTTCACTCTGTAGCCCATGTTTATGAGATGACCGTACAAGTGGACAAAGGCTTGAAATTCATGGAAAGTAGAGAGAAAGACTGGCAGGTACAACTTGTGCTATTCCTTAGTGTGTGTGTGTGAGTGTGTCACTTTAGCAACCTTGTACAGCTTCTACTACTGAATTTAATTACAGACAAATAGTCCACGGATAAATATTTCAAATTTGTATGAATTATTTCCAGGGAGCTGACGTGCTTGCCAGTCATAACTATTGGCATTGGGCTCTATACTTCATCGAGAAGGTAAATATCATGATGACTTTTCTCATCCATGCGAATAGTTGGCAGTGAGAGTGTTGGTGGGACTTGTATTTATGATATCCCTTCCTCCAGGTCATTTGAAGTCTGAAGTTGATTATATTGCGAGGTTAATTTGTGTTTTGCATCTGTGCCGCACACAATCTATCAACCCCGCTTATCTCTCAAGTCTGGAGTTATTCACATTCACCTTTCTCACCTCTGCCTCCTCCACAGGGGCAGTACGAAGCCGCTCTGCAAATATACGACACTCAGGTTGGTTTGTGTTGAGATTTCTGCATCAAACCTCTCATGCTATATCTGTCTTGAGTGCATACACACACACCGAGTCCTTCAAGAGCCATATGCATGTACCAGCACACGAGGGATTCAGACTAAAAGCAATGCGTTGTGAGTCAAGGAGGCAAGTGTGTGCAAATGGAAGTCAAATCCATGTGATGACAAATGTCAGTGTCAACTGTCAAAGCTGATTATTTTTTTATTCACTCTAAAAATAGGAACGACAAGAACATTTCGTGACTTTACTTAACGTTGCCGTAAGTCTGAACGCGACAGAAATTCGTACATAAAGTTAGATGAGCGTCATGAATGTTTAAGCGCTCACATCAGGGGAATGCAACGAGACATAAACGTGTCTTTAAAAACAAAAAAAAAAATGCATCACTCTGAAAAATGTCATTGTGTGGATGCAGTTACGTGTTACCTCCCTCGGTGTTCAAGGTGAAGAGTAAATGTTTGTCCTGCATTAGGTATTCAGACGTTGCAAAACTACGGGATCCATGTTGGACACTGTAGATGCCAGTTCAATGCTCTGCAGACTGGAGATGGAGGGTAAGATGCAGGCCGATGTGTCGTTGGCAATGTAAACACTGTCTGCAGTGAGGAAATTGGAAAGGTAGTTTAAAAACATCTAAGATACCTCAGACGCCACTTATCAGAGTGTGTCACTTCTTCAGAATTCCACTGATTGGCCTTGAGGGTGTTGCAACATTTGCTAACGTGTTGCTTATTGGCTGAAGGACGACCACAAGTCTAATTTGGGATAATTTAAGATAGTACGGCCTAAAGTGAAACTGCTAATGAGGTGAGATAATCTCAGTTATCATACCTCATTACTCTGAAACTGTGTTGGAAACGGCTGTAATTAGCAGAACCTCTGACCACATGTTCTTAGTCTATTCCCACTAAAACAGACTAAATGGCCTGCGGACATTTCAAAATGCGTCTCATAACTATGTAGCCGTTATGCAGCCTTCAAGCAGTGTGTGTTTGTGTTGGTGCATGTGCCAGGCGTGTGCGTGGAGGACCGTTGGCGGGAGCTCTTCCAGGTAACACGGCCGCACACCGACGATCACGTGACCTTGTTTAACGACGTCCACTTCCTCATGGCATCGCTGGGAGCCAAAGAGAGCGGGACGTCTCAGCGTCTGCTGGAGGGCCTCCAGGAATTGGCTAAGTAAGTTCCGCACCATTTCTTCTGTTCACTGCACACCTCAACGCTCTGTCAGCCTTACATAAGAGCCACACAGGCCTTATGTAAAAACGGAGACAGGAACGAGGCTGAGCGTAGGATGGCGAGCTAGAGAGCGCGAGCAGTCAGAAGGGGAATACAGAGCCGCAGTCCGTCTCAGAGGCCGGAGTCTTCCCTCTACAGCAGATGTACCAGCAGCTGCTGCCTCTGTGGGGAGTTGTGGTTACAATGTGTTCTGGCACCACGGACATCCTGTGCTCTCCATTTTGTCTGGCGTACAGCCCGCAGAACAAGCTACCACTTAAAACCAGTTCTTTAAATTTTTCAGTGTTATGTAATATAATGCAAGTCACAATAGTTGGGGAATGATGCACCTTCGGGGGGGGGGGGAAGTAAGAAACAGAAATGTTCTCTTCAACACAGCTCTACTTGGAATTATCAGGCAAGACATGAGGATGTTTGAGCTTTGCATTTTTTATTTTTTATTCCATCACTCTCATATAAGCCGTGTCTTATTACCTTGGTTTCGGAGGAATGCACAGGTTAACATAATCCGTATTTTTGCCATGATGTAATTTCACACCTCTTACAAACAGAGGCACTGACTCTAAGCATTAGCTAATCCAGCATCCGGCCAACCTGGAGTTGTTCAATAGATTTTGTTGATGTTAATGTTTTTTAATGTGTTGTGTGAAGTTCCCTCAAAATTCTAACTGTGATCTCCTGAGTTCTAAACTGTTTGGAAAGCAGTTTGTGAAAGTCTTTTAGCAGTTTCTTGTTTGTTTACGATCTTTAAAACTTAAGGATAAAAAAAAATAGAAATGACAATAATCTTTTTTTTTTTTAAAGAACTACACCCAACTTTCCTTCCACCTGCACTAGCTTCTAAACCATCCAGCTGTACCAATGAATGTCTCGTCTTCTTTCCTCGACAGAGAGCCAGGGGACAATCAGCAGCATCAGTTGGCGGGGGCTATCGGTGTATCAATCTGTCAGGCCATGATGGAGTACAACCAGGGCAACTACAATCGAAGCATGGAATTACTTTACCCGTTGCGCTACCGCATGGTGGAGATTGGTGGCAGTGATGCACAGGTAAGGTCCCCAGGAATAATAGGAGGTAACTGTGGTAAAAATCAAGTCCAAACCAAACTGCGGTTCTCTTACGTATGCACAGTCGAAAAGCGTAGCGCCTTGAGGCTTCACTTCTTTCTCTTTAGATAACGTTGATCATACTGTGTTGTGTTCTCTTGTAAAACACAAATCCCTGTTGTTGTGAAATAGGCCAGAGGTGAATAACACTCAGCCTTTCCGTCCATGAACATACAACAAAGTGTGTGAGAATGCGGAGCCCAGTGCATTGACATATGAATAATGAATCTGTGATGGATGCTGATGGACTTCATGCATTTTATGTTCTGTGTGTTCAGAGAACTATTCCCCAAGGTGCAAAAGTGTACATGCATACAGTACAACGCAGAAGGGAAGAACGACTCTATATACAGTGTTGGAGCAGCAGGAGTATGTTTACTAATGGTTTTGTCCACTGTTGTTCTCAGAGGGATGTCTTCAATCAACTGCTCATTCATGCAGCCATGAAGTCTGAGAATAAGCACCATCAGAAGCTGGGAAGGTAATGCACAGCAGGGAACACAGTGCTTCAATCTTCTGTTTCCTCAGTGCCGGGCGTCTTTGTGAAAGTCTGCTAAGAGTTTATGGGAGAAAGATCTTGCACTATTTGAAGCACTGGAGTTCATCATGATCCAGTATAGTTTATGTTGGGGCTGAAGCTGTCCACTCAAGTTCCCCCTCAGTTGCCGTCTTTGCAGAACACAGGCTGTATGCAACCCACATCCGCTTGTCTGTACACCATGTTAGACTTGTATTATTGATCGGGTTAGCCTCTCAGCTTGTCTCTGTAAATCTGTGTTTAAAACCTCATACTGTTCTGTGTTGTGCTGAATATCTGCAGATGTCTTCTGGTGGAGCGCGATGCCATGAAGCCCAACTCCCCTCTGACGGATCGTCTGATGCAGAGAGCGCTGGCTCTTCACAACTAGACCGATCAGAGCGGTTCTCGTGCTAATAACGTCAACACCATAATGTGAAGTGTTTACATACAACTTGATACAGCACTTCTTTCAATGCTCTTTTAGATGCAGACCTTTTTAAGCTTTGTAAGTGAACACATTTATACTTCTGATCAATATAGAGCAGTGTAACTGTCACATTTCAATATAAATACTTTGGAATACAATCAATACAGAATGAATATACACTTTGAATTTTGCATGTGATGACATTAAAGTGCACTACACTTTTGTAGGCACGTTAAAATAAGAAATGTATTCGATGTCGCAGTGATACAGTAGCAATAAAAAAAAAGATGCCCTTGCACATGTCAAACGAGTACCGCAAGTTCTTTTCGTCCCGTCTCTTCCCCCCCGCGCGGCGGGCCGCTCTCACAACACTGAGGTAATCTCATCTTGGATCTGAGAGATCAGGATCTGGGTCAGCACGACGCCTGCAATCTAGAGGACAGTAGCAGCCACTTTAGATTACAGACCAGACTCGCTGCGACTGTGCAGCCTGTGCCGAGCAGCTCAAGGTCCAAACGAACAGTTTGTAAATGAGATAACAATGTCTGGATTGTGTCACTTGAATTCACCGTATAGTCGTATAAACTGGATTATAACACTGTATCACAAAGTGCTTCTCTCAGCGAGAACACACACATTCAGGGGCAAAGCTCAATGATTAACAGTGTGATTTAAACGTGGTATGTTATGCAGACAAATCCAAGCAATCGTGTGTATAGTTAAGATGTGCAAGACCAAAAAGAGAACTTCATAATCACATTCCCTTGCACGTCAAAGCAAACTGGAATACTAGTGCAATTGTTTTGACAGGACTCATGGGTAATTCACATGCTTCCCTCTTAGCAGAATCTTTGGGGACCCAATCAGCCAGAGATGAGAGTGAGACAGATCAGGCAAAAAGATCCAGTGGCAAAGCTGCATGCTGTGGCAGAATGCAATGTGACAGCAGCTGAATCGTTTTTTGATAAGTAAGCGTACTAATTATTTAGAGGCAGCTTTTGATAAGTGCTTAGTTGATTTCATGGCCAATCTAACATTTTGACTTGACTTATTAACGGTACTTGATGTTGTGCGTTAGGTGTGGTGCGCAGTGGTGCTCGGTGAGTAGGAGGGAATAGTCGGTACGCTTCCGTCTCAGGCACATAAGCTTACATTATCGCACGCAGACTTCTACCTCGGTTGCACATTAACCTGAGCTTTCGGTCTAGAACAGTGTAATAAATGAATAATGGGCAGTTAAAAATTCATTGTCCCGCTGTGCCTAGTTATTGCTGTCTAGGTGTAACCCTCCATTTTAAATCAGTTCTATGCCAGTGGCCTCACATTAACCCTACACCCCCGTTGGTTTCTTTTAGAATAAGAATTTCATTTGATTTTTTTTTTTTTACTTCTGTACAAGGACAGGGTTATTCAATGTGAGACTACCTGCACTTGTGCTGTGTGTGTGTGTGTGTGTGTGTGTGTTCAAGAAAGGTGCAGGGTCCTGCCTGGATTACCTTTTAGCCCTGTCCAAATACACCATGCAAGTCTTCCTTTGAGGGTGCCGGGCCCATCAATATGTTGATTGCTACACTCTCATTTATATTGACTTGTATCTGAGTGTGTGTGTGTGTGTGTGTTTGTGTGTGTGAGAGCTTATTTAAGATGAAACTAGAGCCATTTCTCAGCCAGAATTGCCTGAGGTTGCCAATGGGAAATCCCTGTTTGTCAATTAGTGTGCAGCCTGAATTAAGTGTAGTCATGTGTGGGGTTACCTGAGGCAAGGCCAGGCCCAAGGCGAGAGCCCCCACCAGCAACAGATGAGACTCGATCCACATCACCGCTTTGTCCACACAGCCTACCGGGTAGATCGACTTGTTTGCCTCCAGGTGGCTCATGGTTTGAACCCCAAAACCGCACATAGTGTTGATCACTGTCTGTGTGCCAGATGGACAAAGACGGAGAGAGAGAGAGGGTTTGAGAGATTGTCTTCAGTGTTACTTTTTTTGTCTTGTCTATTAAACCTGAAACAATGGAAATACTGTAGTATTCAGAAGAGACTCTCATAAGCTGCTTTTCCTATCTCTTGTGTTATTTTTGCATTGACATTATATTCACTGTTTTGACAGCAAAGGGAGAGTTCTGCAGATGCTTTTGTTGACTGTAGAGACTTGTGAATAAAGAAGGGGAAAGAAAACCGCAAGATAGCGATACAACCATGTCCGTTTGATGTGACAAGAAAGATTAATCAGTCCCTGAGGCGGCCATGCAGTTACAGGGTATGAACAGCAGGTTGCAGCACTGCAACAGCTCCTCTAGTGTTTAATTAATAGATTTTTCACCCATGTAGAAAAAGGTTGCTGTGATCTGTTTTCCATGTAGCATGATGTATAATCAATATTAGTGTGATTGATCTACATGGACTCTTTTGTTTACTGTCTTCACATAAAATACGAGGATTTTCTTTACTGGTGGCTTGTAAAGCTGTGCTGCTGTATGTCTGCATAGGTTAGACAAGCATTGCAAATGTGTCTTTGTGTGAGTGCAAATGAGTGTATTCATGCATTCACGAGAACAGTATTTACATATATACTGCTTGTGGTCCAGCATGCGTTCTTATCTGCACACATTTAATTTGTTATGCCTGTGGAGGCGGCTGTGAGTGTTGGTTCTGCGAAGAAAAAAATGTAATTAAACCTTTTGAAACATAAATAAATAAATAGTTACTGCCAAACACTCTCTTGAAGGTTGGTCGTGATGCTGTCGACTGCATATCAGACAACATATCAACACTCTATATGTTGAAGATGAGCATTATATACCAGTTGGCTAGCTTTAGCTTGGGCTTGATTTTAGACACTTTACCCTTGATTATTACGTTATTTAGATCTTTTGTTTTGTTGCAAATAACCTCATGGAGCTGGTTCTTAAATTAGACAATCAAAATCAAACACCAGTCATTCATGAAAGCCGCAGATTCTTCACAAGGAAGAAACTGGTTATCAGACCAGTTCTACACGGGACAACTTACTTCAACCAAAGAAACTTCTGTTTTTTACCTTTTTGACATGCTGTACTATGACTTTATATGACTTTTATCAACATATTATACTACGACTTTGTTCGACATGCTATACTTTGGCTTTTTCATGTTTTTTTTTACATACTCTATTATATATTTATATCACAAGACTTATATCAAAGATTATTGACGTCCCATTGACGTTTTAGGACTTTTTCCGGCATGCTATGCTGTGACTTTAAAAAAAACCAATTCAACATACAATACTATGACTTTTTTATAAACTTGTTTGCAAACTATACTATGACAATATTAGGACTTTTTTCAACATGCTACACGATGACAATTTTAAGACTTTTTACAATAGTTTTGAAATACTACACTATGACATTTTTGCGACATACTATACTATGACATTTTTTTTAATATGTCAACATAGTATACTATCACTTTTTTGACATTTTATATTAGGTCCTTTTATTCTTCTACAGTAGCGAGAGTGATGGTTGACTACATGCAGATAACGGCCAAGAGCTGGATTTGAACCCCTGATTCTGCAATAAGGAATATGTATGACTGCACCTGCTCTACCTGGTGAGCTACAGAGTTACTTTGTAAAATAATATCACAAGATCTTATTGCCGTCCCATTGACTTTTTATGACTTTTTTTGGCATGCTATGCTATGACTTTTTAAATAAACATTTTCGACATTCTATACTATGGCTTTTTCATGATTTTTTGACATACTATACTGTGACTTTTTGAGGACTTTTTGCAACATAATATGAATTTTTTCGACAAGCAATATTATGACTTTTTAATGGTTTTTTTCGACACTTTTTTATCACTTTTTTTGACATACTTTGAACACCTGATTCTGCAGATTGGAATTTATTCAACTGCTGCTGCTCTACCTGGTGACAGAAGATTGTCAATATTTTATGATTTTATACTATACGATGACTTTTTTATTAAATACTATAATATGTTTATCTATGGCATACTATACTATTACTTTTTTCGACATGCAATACTATCACTTTTTCTGACTTTTCAACATACTATACTATGACTTTTTTCTGACTTTTGACAACATACTATACTATGACTTTTTTCTGACTTTTTCAACATACTATACTATGACTTTTTTCTGACTTTTGWCAACATACTATACTATGACTTTTTTCTGACTTTTGWCAACATACTATACTATGACTTTTTTTGACTTTTTCAACATATTATACTATGACCTTTTTCTGACTTTTTCAACATACTATACTATGACCTTTTTCTGACTTTTTCAACATACTATACTATGACTTTTTTCTGACTTTTTCAACATACTATACTATGACCTTTTTCTGACTTTTTCAACATACTATACTATGACCTTTTTCTGACTTTTTCAACATACTATACTAAGACTTTAAAAACTTTTTTAACATACTATACTATGACTCTTTACAACATACTATACTATGACTTTTAAAAAATTTTTTTAACATACTATACTATGACTTTTTTCTGACTTTTGACAACATACTATACGATGACTTTTTTCTGACTTTTTCAACATACTATACGATGACTTTTTTCTGACTTTTTCAATATACTATACTATGACTTTTTTCTGACTTTTGACAACCTACTATACTATGTCTTTTTTCTGACTTTTTCAACATACTATAGTTTGACTTTTTTCTGAATTTTGACAACATACTATACTATGACTTTTTGACATAGTATAGTCTGACTTTTTTTGTGACATCCTATCCCATGACTTTTTTTACACACTATGACTTTTTATGAAATACTGTAATATTACAATTGTATGGCATACTATACTGTGACTTATTTTTGCCATCGTATAGAATTATTTTTTGTGACATACAGTACGACTTTTATGACTATAGTATGATCTTTTTATGAGATACTATACGGAGACTCTATAAGACTTTTAGGACATACTGTAGTATTACAATTGTATGACATACTATCGTATGACTTTTTTTTTACTTCTCATCACATACTTTATTATGGCTTTTTATTACATACTCTAGTATAGCTTTTTTATGACTTTTTATGACACACTAAACTATTTTAAGCGATACTTTAATATTAATTTGTAAAGACTTTTTATGTTGACATGCTATCATATGCCTTTTTTACATACTAAATTATGACTTTTTATTACATCCTATTGTATGGCTATTTTATGATATACCATACTGTGACTTCTTTATATATATATATATATATATATGTGTGGACGTGTGTGTGTGTGTTTATGTTAACAGTGATGCAAACTTGCAAGACTTTTATTGGTTCAAGATATTTATCAATTGTAAAAAAATAAATGCTTTGGTGACATACATGATGCCTGATAATCAGGAAATTAACTTGCCATTTCACTTCATTCATTCAGCCTAGAGTTAAAGTTAGCCCTCTTGGGAGGAAAGGTTATTTTGTTTTGCCATAACCAATCAGTAGTTAGTGACATATCTGTCCCATGCCAGGCCTTCTCATTTTCATTTGACACAGAAGCTGCGGTAGTGGCTGCGTGGATCAATTAATAACTTTGTTTCTGCTTTACACATGATTCAAAGAAATATGTTGGTTTAAGAGCTGTTGTCTCTTTAAATCCACTTACAACAACTTGTAAAGCTGCCTTCATCTCATCCATGCTTGTCACCATTTTTCTATCTATATTTGTTATGAATGTACCGTACTAGCCATGTATAAAGATGATGTCCCCAGTCCTAATCCTGCGTAATATGTTCTTGCTGACCACTTCTCTCTTTAACTGTGTGGAAACGGCTTTAAGTGGCCACTACACCAGATTTATTTGAATTTCTGAACAGTTATGGGCAGTTATTCAGAGGTCTGGGACCAGAATAATGTTCTTTGCCTAAAATTGCAGGTAACGCATCTGTTCACAAGCTATTACTTCCCCAATTCCCTTTAGATGGCGCACATGAGCAAATCTACATTTGCAATTCTCTTTCATTGTATCCTAACATCTCACTCGAAGAACTGAGATTTGGAAAACTGTTGCAGTTATATACTTTTATTGTCTGTAAGTGGCAAAGGTCCAAGTCCCCAAGAAATCCTCCGTCACAGGATTAAATGATGACAGGCCCGTCGCCCTGACGTCTGTGGTAATGAAATCCTTTGAGAGACTGGTGTTGACCCATCTGAAGGACATCACAGGACCCCCTGCTGGACCCCCTGCAGTTTGCCTACCTTGCAAACAGGTCGGTGGATGAAGCAGTCAAGATGGGACTGCACTACATGCTGCAACACCTCGACTCCCCAGGGACATACATATGCAAGGGTTCTGTTCGTGGACTTCAGCTCAGCATTCAGCACCATCATCCCAGCAATACTCCAACCCAAACTCTCCCAGCTCACTGTGCCAGCCTCCACCTGTCAGTGGATCACAAACTTCCTGACTGACAGGATGCAGCAGCTGAGGTTGGGAAAAATCACATCCAGTACTCGGACTATCAGCACTGGCGCCCCTCAGGGGTGTGTGCTCTCCCCACTGCTCTTCTCCCTCTACACCAATGACTGCACCTCAGAGGACCCATCTGTTAAACTCCTGAAGTTCGCAGACGACACAACGGTCATCGGCCTCATCAGGGACGGTGATGAGTCTGCATACAGACGGGAGGTTGAACAGCTGGTCCTCTGGTGTGGTCAGAACAACCTGGAACTGAAGAAGCTCAAAACTGTGGAGATGACAGTAGACTTCAGGAGGAGCCCCCCAACACTGCCTCCCCCCCTCACCATACTCAACAGCACTGTGTCTGCGGTGGGGAACTTCAGGTTTCTGGGATCCACAATCTCCCAGGACCTGAAGTGGGCCCCCAACATCGACACCATCCGGAAAAAAGCCCAGCAGAGGCCAGCTTAGGAAGTTCAACCTGCCTCAGGAGCTGCTGATTCTCTGCTCCTCTATCACTGTGGGGTTTGGCAGACTACAACAGACTGTCAGGTCTGCAGAAAAAATCATTGGTGCCAGCCTGCCCTCCATCCAGGACTTGTAACCCTCCAGAGTCAGGAAACGGGCAGGAACGATCACTGCAGACCCCTCACACCCTGGACACAAGCTGTTCCAACTCCTCCCCTCTGATAGATGCCAAAACCACCAGACACAGGAACAGCTGCTTTCCTCTGGCCGTCACTCTGATGAACAATAAATCAGACATACTGCACCACTATCTCTGTTTGCACTATTACCACCACTTGCACTATCACCTCAATTTCATTGCCATTGTAGTTTATAGGTTTCTGTTCATATATATATATAGTTTTTGGATATATATTTATACTTATTGTACATAGTTGTTAAATGTTTATACATCTGTTCTACTTTTTTTCCCTGTTGCGCCTGTACACATACATGGCCTATAAAGCTGATTCTGATTTTTATTCTATCATTTCAGTGGATGCTGCTGAGCCACAGCACACGGCATTAGTACAAACTCGATTTTGAAATGAAGTAAATCTAAGTTTTTACACCGAGCACCTTGCTTCACATTCAACCTAATCTGAGTCTTCTTTATGGGAGTGTTTTATAGTTTAAATTGCTTTGCAGTTAGTGGTTTTCCATGAAGCTTTTAGCTAGTGAGTTTTTTTGTCCACACATTGTATGTCATGAGGCTACACCAAGAAACACACACCTCTCCAGGAACAGGACTGCAGCAGGAATAAGGCACAGCACAGCGCTCGGAGCTGGGGTTCTCATGTGTACAATTAAAGTACAGGTTCCAAGACCAGTCTGTGTAGTTGTTCCACCCACAACACTTGAACTGAGTGAAAAAAGAGAGACAAAGAGAGGGAGAGGAGAGCACAGCAGGTTTATATTTAGAACCGTGGTCTTGCTGTGAACTATACATCCTGCCAGTCTGGGCTTCTCCCATGGGAAAACCCAGGCCCACAAGTGTGCCAGTGTGTGCAGATGGAAGAGGAATATCACATGAGGAGACCCGTAGAGTACAGGAACTGTGAGTAACATGTAGCCACTCATGTGGAAATCCCTCACCAAAGCCAAAATAACAAACATAAGTCATACAGCTTTGTGGGTTTTTGTTGTGGTTTCCTGGTCAATAAACCACTAGCTGTGATCAACTTAAAGACTTATGTGATGTGGATAGCTATACACACACACACACACACAGACACAGCCACTCTGGGCTCAAGTGGAATTGACCAGAACACCTCTTTCTGGATGTAATCCATCAGGTTCTGCAGATCCAGGTCATCCCTGTAGTGCACGATGGCTTTCTTCACAAACTTTCCCAAAGCATCCCGAGTCTAAGAGAGGGGACATGTGGGAGTTTATACACAGGATAATAGCTATAAAGGTATCACATGAAGTCATTTTCTTAGTTACTGTTTGTAAATAGAGCATACAAACTTCCCCCCTCCTCTCCAGCTTTACCAGCGAGAGAGGGAGCGCAAAGGTGGACGAGCAAGCTGGAGAATGAATGAAGAGAGGGATGGCAGTAGTGAGTAAAAAGCCGTGAATCAGAAGAATAAAACTTTATTTCCTGATTGTTTCAGTTACTTTCTAAAGCACACATAAACACATCCATACCTCCTCACAAACCTGCAGAAGGGTGCCTTATTTTTAATGAATGCAGCCCAAGGCACGTTTTTTTCCTGCTGTCTGCTCTCCAAGTGCCTTCACTGACAGTCTGACATAGCACCACATAGCAGAGACAGGTAAAAGAAAGAAGCACATAAAACATGCAGCGACGTAACATGCTCAAGAGCGTCGCATACCTTGAGCCTCACTGCACCGAGGTGCGTGACAAAGTGGCGGTGTTTGACCTTTGAATGTGAATGGGCTGCACACATTGGCTGGGGGTTACACACCCATGGGGGACCAAAATAGTCTTTGCTGACGTCTCACCCAGAGACGTCGCTACCACAGCAAAATAAAGAAGATAAAACAAAACAGGCGGGGAAGGTCTCTGTACATACAGACACCGCCACACAAGTGTGTGCAATAAGTCTATGCATTGTTTTTAGGAAACTAGCATTATATACCTTTAATAACAACATTGCTATCTTCTAAATACGTTGAAATTGCCAGTGGTGAACTTATCGACAAATGTCTCTTTAACCAGGCAACTATGGTGCTCAGTGAGCGGTGAACTTCTCAGGTTGTTGGGCTCCCTGAATCACTCGGGCTGCATCTATGGAGGATTGCAAAGTGCCTTCTCTTGACACGTCCTATGGACAGACGCTGTGGAAATCCTCACTCAACTAAAAATGGATCATATCTGGGATCATTTGAAATCTTTGAGGCTTTGTTTCTATTTGATCTACTTTTACCTTTATTGTTAAATTCATTGTACAGCATTTATGTTGCATTGCACCGCATATGTATTCTTTATAAAAGGCCACCAAGGGACACATTTTACAAATGAACTTTTAGGCTATAAACGCTATGATATGCGGTGTTGGTCTCTCCCTGGAATGTTCTATGTTCATGTATCTGCCCACGTAAAAATAAACATAAATAATACTCATATATATAAATATATGAGGGGGACACATAACCTCCTCTTGTGTGCATTGTATGAGCATCCTGCGGGATGTATCTCAACAATATGGCAGCAGAGCAGGAACTGCTGCCGTGTGATGGCTGGAGTGCAATATAATGCTAATAATAAAAATGATTCATGCCTTTGAGCTCAATGTACACGACACACACCAAATACAGAGCGCACACACACAGGTTTTATGTTGTTTCAGCTGCAGTAGATAATTGGTTGAATTTGCCCATTTGGAAATTGTCATCAGCTCCACTTGAGCTGAATAAAGAAAGCCCGCATGAAATATGAATTAAAACCATTGATTTGTTTGAATAATCTGTAATGAGGATTTTAAACTCGATACGGTTGATTCAGACATTAAAATTGTGTGTGACCGTATTTTGTTAGCTTTCATTGCCCATGATATTATTTTCATTTTATTTAGTTTTTATATCCTCACATATAAATATATTTAAAAATGTATTTAATACAAATCTCCATCCGTTAGAAATCTCAAAACAGGGGGGGCCATGGTTACACAGACTTGAGGTCAGATGTAATATATGCTAATAGGAGCACTGTATGCTAATGTACACTGAACTTTAAAATGTCATTAGGCCTGAAATGAACTTCTGAAAGCAGTTTGCTGAAGGCTCTCGGAATTGTTCTTGTTATAGCCAACGTTAGAACAGGTTATGTTGATAAATACTGTGAGCTGTATCAAATTAGCCCAAAATATCAAAATCTTCATCCTGAAGTAGTTTTACTAAATTGTGTTAGTATTTTGACGGTGTTTCCCCACCCTCGCCCTGCACTCCCCTCTCCTTCTGTCTCTCCATGTGGTGCAGAATGCTCGTGGGCCTCGGTTCCCACCGTCACACCTCCCCATGTCATTAGTGGCAAAGTCTCCTTCAAGGGATCTGCTGAAATGGAACATTTTCTTCCACTTTGAAGTGCCGAAGCATTTGAATCATTTAGCGAGGAAGGATGTTGAGAGGGTTGTTAAACTGCTCTGTTTAGCAGCAGGCAGTCCGAGCGCTGACAGGGAACACAAGGGAGAGGAGAGGTGTCATCAGGCACCCGGCACCTGGGCACACATCGGTGTCAGAGAATGTTGCCGCTGCTGGCTCTTATGTATTTATTCTCAATGGAGCCCTAATAGGATGTTAATGTAAAGGAGATAAGTTGATGCTAAATCAATTGCTGGGATCATATGCGGTGCTCAGATGGATACAAACATATACATACATGCACGCAGTCATTGAGAGGATTGCCTGTTCTCATACAGACACAGGCATTATTATTCAATGATCGGAACAAGGGGTTATAAAAATATTGGGTTTTTTTCAATGGACAGAAAAAAAGAATCCTTCACACACAATTATATTTATTCTCTAAACTATGTTGTCCTTGTTAAAGTATGTAAAATTGATCCTCTCGAGGCTCTAAAACTCATTCCGATGAAACAATCTGAGAATCCAATATCGTCTTGTATTTCCTAATTCCATAATACATAATAATTGCATACAAATATCTACTGTTTATGTGTGCCAGAATTAAACACACTAGCATTTTATGCTTACAGGAAATGATGCAGTATAGGGTCGTACGTCAGTACATTGCATTGTGTACATCAATCTTAATGCTGTATTTAAAATTCAAAGCATTAATATAGCAGCAAACAAATATTTTCTATATAAACATATAGTAATGTCTACCTGAGCAGAGAATGAAGTCACTCTTCTCCTTGCTTTGTTGACATAGCTGGGCCACCCAGTGCATGTTAGTACATGGGAGCGTGCCCCACTGGTTAGCCCCGCTGCGGCCACGTTGCACTGCTCATACTGAGGTTGCAGCTGATCATAGGCTCGTTGGAGATGAGCCTCTGATCCAAATTGTCTGTGTGATTGTAATATTTAACGCTCGATTGTTGGCTGTTGGAAAGAGAGCCGTTGAGAGTCAATTGAAATGCTCCCAATCTCGGATCTTGACCCTTTAACAATTTTGCTGCATAATAAATTTGCACATGAGACAAATCTAAACGTCCGAATTTGGGACACAGCTTTAGTCTTTTCTAGTTCATACATATTACATGCTTAATAAGTGTTTAGAATTAAAATTTATATGTAGTACATTTGTGAGATTGAGAGACTAATATACATGCAAGCTGTTAGGAATAATGGGAAGTGATAAGATATTATTGATACCAGTGTCATTATCGATTCTGCTTATTCGTCAGATTCTTTATCAATTACCTTATTGATGGAAAATAGAGTAGGCTTCACCAGCGAAGCTGTTTTGTTATCTCTGAGTCTGAACACAGTGTAGAATGTCAGCCTAATGCCTAACATTTCAACGTGTTCAAATAAAGGGATCAGAGACCACGTACCTCAGAAAAGCACCCCCTCGCCTGAACATTGCCGGGACATTGCTTTTAACATGTTGAATCAAAAATAAACGCATCTAAAAAGTCTGTAATGGGATAATCCCTAATATCAGAGAAAAGAATGTGCATGTACAGCGATGGCATGTGCAGTGGGTCAAAGATGTTAATGATGACAGTATACAGTAGGTAGTAATTGTAGGTTAGAGGGTCTGATCATCTGACTGCTTTTGTTTCTTGCCTCGTCTTGAGTACACTGTTCTTTGATGGTCAAAAGTATGAAAATAAGGCCTAAATTTGAATAAACTGGAATTATATTGAGAGTATTTCGCAGTCAAGTGGATTGACGTCAGTGCATCCTGAGATAATTGTGATGCTTTCCTCTCCTTTCTGGCTGTCTTCAAAACAAACCTGAGACACACACACATTCTCAGGACTTATAGACAGCAATACAAACACTGAGTTCCACTGTAGTGCTGGTGCCTCTGTGTTTTTCTTTGTCCGTATGCTGTGTGGCTCTGACATTGACAAGACAGTCCCCCTGTGGGCTCAGTGGGCCAATCTGTGGGCTCAGATGGTATGCCTTGTTAAGTTTACTACATTGTCGTTTACAAATGCACAGAATGTCCAAAAGCTGGGGAAGAATACACTAAACCACAGGAGCTCAGGGGTATTGATGGTCGATAGTGGAAGAGAACTGGAGACCAGATGTGACCTTATAGTGACTTTATATGTTCGAATATAATCTAGTGCACAGAGTTGTCAGATGAGTACCTGGTCAGAGTAGAAGAAGCCCAGAACTGCTACGGCAAGCTGAGTGAGGAAGACCAATGTCAGACTGAAGGAGAACTAGAGTAAGAAAAGAAACATATACATTTTAAAACACAGTTTGACTAATACAGAATCATAACTGTCAGATTTGTTGTTGCACAAGATATGTAAGACTTGGCTTTGGATTAAACGGAATTTGAGCTACGATATCGGAAGCAAAGCACAGTGCCAGTACTAGTTATGTGTCTATTACTGTCTTGAGGAGGCGAATGTTCTCTCGCAGGGCTCCGATGCAACCACAGAAAGTGATGAAGAACATGACCACCCCCACCACAATTAGGACGACAGCCGGGTCGATCAGGAACGTGTCCCGCACCGTGTCTGGCAGAAAGACAGGAAAAGACCCTTTTTAATAGTCTATCCTACTCTGTTCCTACCTTCACTTCCTTTCCTGCTTTTATTTCTATTTTTGAAACCTTTATTCATTCTATCTAATTAATCCCCCCCTCCTATTTTACAATCCTCCCTTCCTCCACCGGCTGCATTCATTCTTTTAAAATATTAATGCACTGTTGTGGATTATGCAGACTTAATCAGTTGAGTGAGCCCAGGTAAATCCTTTTTCTGCTGTCCATCTGCTGCATATTGCAAATTGAAATAACTAAACGTATCAAGCGATTGCTTTGTGTCAGCCTGGCTCAACAGGTGTGCAGCTAAAAGAGGCCGCCATCTCACGCCAGCACAGCTCAAGAGACTGCAATGAATGGAGAAGCAACAGTTTATCACAGGAATAAATCGACATACAGTAAATCTAAAAAAAACTAAAAAGATCATGTTCTATAACTACAACACAGGGTAATAGACTATTTCTGAAGAGTGTGGAAAAGTGCCACTACGTGCACCTGAATATGTAAAACATGTGTCATGTATGTACCTGTAGCTTTCTGGACTTGAGCATACACCCCGATGGCAACAATCAACAAGGAGCAAACCTGGGAAAAAGAGATTAATTGTAAAATGCTGTAATAACTGCTCATTGGCGAGTGTTCTGCCTAGTTAGACATGTTTTGGATATACGCTTATTATTAAGATATAAAAGATAGATGAACTCTCATCTCTATCAGCTCATGTGGCTCTGTCAAAAGGTAGAAAAAAAAAGACCTGCCAACTCCGCTACAGCTGTGTTTCTCTAATTTCTCTTTCCTCCTACGACTTCATGTTAACCTAAGCTTACAGTCTGCTGGCTTTAATTCCAATTCAACGAACACATAACAGTGGAATCAATCTTCTCTGCTCACTCTCTAAAGGGATTTACATAATTCCCTAAAACTCACACTATTCCCTAAAAGTTTACCACATCCATCTTTTACTTAATTATCCATTGAAACATCTAGAGAACGCACCAGTTATCGATGTTTCATTCTTCTGGGTGTATTCTTTATTTGGACGTGTGAAAAGTTGCGAGGACAATATAGTGCTTCTATTGAGCGGGCTTTGTTTTGAACAGACTTTATTTGCACTTTTGCAGGTGTGATCAGATTAGCAACGATAAGCCCTTTCCTCAGGTGCTAAGTGTGCAGAGCTGTGGTGGTGGCGACAGCATCAGTTTATGTCTTTACCATAAACAGACAGATGGAAGTCAGCGGGAAAACAAAATAACGAAACATATGGAGCTTGGCTTTAATCATCTGATTTTGTATAGCGTCAATGTGGAACATCAAAGTAGAGAAGTAGTGTTTCTGACAAACTCAGTCCATCTTCAGAATTTAAAACTCCTTTCTTCAGTTTCTCCATGAGAGTATTTCTGCATGAATCTTTGCAGACGGCCTTGTGTGTGTGTGTGTGTGTGTGTGTGTGTGTGTGTGTGTGTGTGTGTGTGTGTGTGTGT
>NW_022280032.1:17184851-17289674 GCF_004355925.1 Anarrhichthys ocellatus
TGTGTGTGTGTGTGTGTGTGTGTGTGTGTGTGTGTGTGTGTGTGTGTCCTGTGATGTTGTAAAGCTGCTGAGGACGTGAGCTTACCCCGACAGAAGCTCCACAATAAAACAGCAAAGAGGAAAGTAGGTGGACTAAGAGCTTCGTGTTGATTGCATTGTCGACACTAATTTCCTTCCTTTCCGAGAATGTTTTTCTCCCCTTGAATAACAATCTGCATGATTTTCTTTTCCAGCCTCCAGATTCACAGAGTCACCTGATTACTGATTGTGTGTGTGTGTCAGCGTGAGTGTTTGTGCACAGCCTGATAAAACCTGTTTATCTTTGTTTCTATGTGAAAAGCCTGTATTAGATCTTTAGAGGTCATGAGGATCAATGGGCCATGGCATGTATATAGTATTTCTTTTTGCTATGAAAGAGTTGCAATTTTTATGTGGATGCCTTCACGTCCAGCCCTATTTCTCCTTATGTGCTCTGGGGAAGTAAATTGTTACTTTGAAATAGTTTGTTTCATCTCCCTCACATTTTTTTCAAACAATAATATGACTTGACAAGACAACAGCTGACAAAACACAAGACATTGATGGTGCACATTTTCTTTGGAACCTGCAGAGTATTCCAGATTTGTGAAAGCACAGTTTGTTTGTTTGTATTTTAAAGTATATCCTCTGTTGTGTACGAGTGTATGCACCAGCAGCTCCGTTTGTCAGTTTGCCACTGTGTGTGTTTATGTGAATACGGGTGATAGTGTGCATTTGCAACAGCAGACACACACACACACAACACACACAGTGAATGTATTCCAGCTCTGTTTTCAGGCTTTTCAAAGGGATGAATCAGGCTTCTCCCGGCGGATTGTGTGCGGAGGTGAAAGCCAGCTGAACTGAGTCGTGAGGACGCGGGGACAAAGACCTGATGGATTAGGGCTGCAGTGTTCACTTCTGAGCCCGTGTCTGATAAACAAAGTCAACCCGGGCCGGGCTGTGCGGCTGCAGTTACTGCTGATTGGCTGTAAACACAGTACGAGTGCGGTACAGTGTTTGGCCCCTCGCTGTGTTTGTGCAGGATCAGATAAACAGGGATATAATGGAGGTGTAGGGACTCCACAGAGCTACAGATGTGATCCGTGCACTTGAAGTAGTAATGTGGTAGGGACATGAGGGAGTCAGAGTGAGTGTAAAGTGTGTGTCTGTTCGTGTGAACGCAACTTCTGTTGAGAGACAAAAGGGCCTGATGGAAGGTTTAATGACTGCAGCAAAACATCTTCTAATCTTTTCTCTTTCTCTAACAGTTGTCTTCTGGCCTCTCAGTTACACTAACAACCAGCAGTGAAGCTTGTATAACTTGAGACTTTGTACTTATACTGTGTATCGGATGCACCCTGAAGCTCTGCCACATGACCCAAAGGTGTTCATTTGAGGGTTTTTTTTAAACTGGAAGTTATTTAACACAAGAAAGTGGATATTGTGTGGACACAATTCTTTTTCAAAATGTCAGGTTGGTTTGGATGCATCTGTAGTAGTTTTATGCTTTAACTATTTATCGTCCATTGATTGTTCGCTAAAAGTAATGGAAAACCATTTTAAATGACCTTTTTATCTTTTACTGTTACTACTTTTTCAACCATTTGTCCTATACGTTTTTTTCAATAATTTATACATTCATTTTAACTATATTCTTAGAATTTATACATTACTTTTGGCTAAATTTCAACTGTTTATGCATCATGTTTATGCTTATTTTAAACAGTTTATTAATTACTCTAAGCTTACACGTATTAGAAAAATGCTTAAAATAGATATTCATCTATTTCAACCAGTAATCCATTAATTTTAGGCTAACTGTTATTAGCTTAACTCCACTTGCTTGCAAACTACTACTTCACTTTTTTAAGTAGTTTAGTTACTTCATATTCTCTCCACATAGCTGTGGCAACTGCAGAAGTAGCCCTTGGGGTACAAGAACCTCTGGTTGGGAATCACTGCTGTATGTAATATGGATTCCAATTTTGTGCAGTCATGTTGTGAGACAATAAAACCTACAATAAATCCAACAGTGGCTATCAAGTAACAGCATGTGAAAGAAAATACATGAATATCGAATCATTCAGATACAGACTACCAGCAGGCTTCCACAGCTGCCAGATGTTTTGTAGTTCAGTATGAGTCAATGCTCAACTGATTTGATAAGAATACACCACTCAACATTTGCCACACTGATGTATGAGCAATCTCAGTGTTAAAATAGGTAGCAGCAGGGTGGCTGGGTGCTCCTGCTGTTTGCAGCTACGGGTACTATCTGAATTATATTTGGTAATTTATTATTTATAAGCTCTTTTTCTTTTGCCTGTTTTAATTTGGCTTCCTTTTCCAGCAGATCTGACTTTTGTTTTTGGAAAGCTACAGCTCCCAGATGGCTGTATGCTCACAAATATTAAGAAATATATGGAGTCCCGGGACACCATAATGGCTGTCTTGCTGTCAGTACTAATCCTTCAACAGCGAAACTCTACTCACCCAAAATAAGAAGCTGAAGAAGAAGAGAAAATATCTGATCCAGGGGTTGACGTACGAGAACGTCTCGGCTCGGTTCAGATTGTGTTCCCTGTCCATTGTTTGTTGGTGTTTCTACAGTCACCAAAGTGCTGCAGTGAGTTGAACTTCAAAACTAGTCCTCAGGCCGAGCCCCACCCCGCAGACACTCAGCAACCATGTGAATCTGTGTGGAGGGGGTTGTTTGCCCGCTGTGGAGGTGTCAGGCTGGCTAAAAAAGGGGGCATGGGGCTGTGACGCTGCCCTGCCATGCTGGTGGGGCCCAGAACTGTCCATGTAGACAGGAAGATCAGATTACACAAAAAATATCTCTGGCTGACTGCAGCTGAATGGCTTTAGGGGCTTTGGAGTATTGTCAGCCTGCTGCTAGATTGTAGACCTTCTTTCATCCCAGTCACTCTATCTGTCGTGCTTCCTCTGTCGCTTCAAAGTTCCTTGATACCGTATATAAAAGGCCAACAAGCATATTGCCCACTTGTTTCAATATCATTGCTCATTGCCTCTAAAAGGCTCGTGTTCCAGTTTAGAAGTGACAGCATCAAATACAGATGCTCTTCTGCAAAGACTAGAGTAGAATCACAGTTGACAAAGGCTGGAGAACAACATCTCATGTGGTTAAATGACATCGGGCAGCTTGTTCTGATGTTTCCGCTGTGCCGCGTCGCTTTGTGCTCGAGAGCGAGTCTGTCGAATTTCAGCCACACATCACTCAAATGAATCAAGGAGCAAAGATGTCAGGCCACCGTTCTGTAATGAGATTTGGATGTAAAAAACGAAATTGATAATCGACCGGCTACAATGGATCATCTGTCAGACTGACGAGAGACCATCTGAGGACAGAGAACAGAAATAACTAGAAAGTTTATGTGAATGTATGAAGGAGACACTACTGGCTCTTTTCTAACTAGATCAAAACTCAGAGATGTAGTCAGAACCATCCTTGGGAATAGGAATACTGTATATGAATACTTAATCACAAGCTGATTTTTTTTTTTAATCATTACATTAGATGTCTCCTGTGGATTGCCAGAAGGACATGAGGTCCTAGCTCAGTACATTGCTAGAGCTTCATGCAGTCTTAATGAGTAAGATGGGAATGATACTACATCTGTACATTAAAGATATATGGAGCTACTGAACCTGGTTGGTTTCGCTCAGCATAAAGACAGAATCTTGAGGGGAAAGCAAAGAGTAAAACAACGTCTTAATGTGGTTTTATAGGGGTAACATAACAGCACAGACGGGCCCTATTGAAACATATTTTTTGTACGAATTTAACACAACCTGTTAATTGGTTCAGAGGTGCAAGTAGGCACATTTAAAAAAGAATAAAAATCTTTGGACAGAACCAGACTCGCCGTTTCCAGTTTTTGTGCTAAGCTAACCGCCTGCTAACTTTAACTTCATATTTCCCATAAAAAAACGTAAGAGTAGTATCAATCTTTACATTTACCTCTCAGCAAGAAAATGTTGAAGGATTCCTTTAAAATAAACAATTGCTTTTTACATGCTCATGTTTGTACACTAACTATTAAGGTACTGCCAGCAGCTGGTTGGCTTAGCTTAGCATAAAAAGAAACAGTGGGAAGTCAACGCTCAAATAGGTTGTGGTTTAATGCTAACTGCACCCAGCTAAGAAATAGTCTGGCACACAATGCCCCTGTAAAACCACAACGTTACACAAAATGTAATAAAATATGTTAATTATTGAGCGGTTGGTAGGTGGATTTTGTTGTCTTTGGACAGAACCAGATCAGCTGTTTCCAGTTTTTATATTATACTAAGCTAACCTTACAGACTAATAGCTGTAGCTGGGAGTGAAATCAATTTTCTCATCAAACTCTCAGCAAATAAACATACTTCCCAACAGCTTTCCGCCTTAATTCCAAAAGAATCGTACTTTCACCGTTATTACATTTATACAAATATTGTAAAACTTTTAAATTTTAAAGAAGAACAAAGTGTGAGGCTACAGAAAGCCTACAGCAGCATTAGTCGTGCTGTTTTTGCATGTGGAGTCATGTCAAAGTTAAAAGCCTTGCTGCCATGCAGTAGGAAAGATAGCAAGTTTATTCTGGAAAACGAGACTGACTGAGAACAGATAGCAGCAGAAACAACCTGCAGAAACCAGGTCCACTGCAGGTTATTAACAAGATGAATGATGCGGTGTGGGGACAAACTAAACACTCATCAAAATGAAAGCCGTCCCAATTTAGGTTAATGTAATGAGTTCTGCTAAGGATGAGTTGGAAAAAAGTGAAATGCTGTAATAACAATTAGGGAAAAAGAGTATAGTTGATTCTGTTTACTTTATTTCAGTACATGTTACTCATACAAAATAATCTGTACAAAGGCTAAAATAGGTCATATTTTTTGCATAGAAGGAAAAGTGACGTAAAACAGAAAGCCAGGATGGAATGGCACAATAAACTCCACTATCACACACGGGCCTGATAACAATTAGGTTCAAAAAGTGTTAGAGCTCCGTACAAAAATACTCTGCTGCTCACTCCATGCTGTAGAAACCAGAGACAAATTGGCGAGGGGCTCCCACTTTCATCATCTCCCTTTTGTTCTTGACAAAAAAAAAAAAAAAGAAACTCTGCTCGACTGGCTGACTATCATTAGCCCATCTCAGTGTCTTTAGGACAACAGTGCCTCAGGTTTTGTCATTCTTTAAAAAAAAAAAAAAAAGAGGTCCTTTTAGGGCGGCGATGCCACTAGGTTTCATTTAACACACCATGGCATCCGCTGTGACACCGCTTCACTTTGCTCTTCAAGCCAAGTCCTGTCTTTCAACCCCCAGCAAAACAAATTCAGCATCAAACACTGTTTAAATGCTGCCTGAATAATTGACAGTGACTTAAAAAGGGAATACATCAGGAGCATCGAGTCATTAAACATGAAAGGCAATGAGCGTACGGTATCGTGGGATTTTGTGACACTCTTTTATTTTTTTATAAAATAGTTGATTTCGAGAATAAAGAGAAGTTAGTGCACCACCTTGTATAGATATTTAGAGTGCTTTCACATGTAGCAGAAAACTCCACAGGACAAGGCTGGCAGGTATCAGATAGTGCCCCCCAGCAGAACACAACATCAAATACACCATTTTTCCAGAGCATACATTTCCACCGCTCAGATATTCAGCTGTAGCACAGGAGAAGGATTAGGAGGATATTACAGAAATAATATGTCGGCGGTGGCAAAAAAAATAATAAAAAATAGCTTCTAGGTCTCAAAATTCTTCACAGCAGACAAAACCCAATTACTGCATGTGTATTCTTCCTTTACCAGCGCTGTGGCTTATACTGGGAGTGCTTCCATGGATAAGAGGGAATACTTTATACTCCTTCCAATAAAAAGAAGATCATACGGAAAAAATGTGTCTTACTACAAGATGCAAATAAAATATGAAAACCATACTGACAAAAAACACAAATTTACATCAAATTGACACTGCTCCGGCATTTCACAGAGGCAGAAAAACCTATCAAACATGAGAGAATGAATAACATATGGCTGGAGGGTATTGTCCTTAAATGAGCACAACAGATCATAGGTTGTTAGGCAATTCACAATGGCAATGAAACTGTCAATGTGATTACAAGAGGTAAAGTATAACAGTAAGTTACAGCAGTTGTAAAATCAGCATATTTACATCCGGGGCTAACGTACAGGGCTGATATATACTGTAGTGGCATGAGCTCTGTGTTGTACAGTGTCATCTAATAGATCATGCTCTAGAAATACATAACGAGTCTTACACTGGCAGTTTTAAAAGACATACTGCAGATTATGCCAGCACGTCCTAATTTAATTTGACTAGGTCTTACAGAAAAGCACGGAGACAAGCGTGCATTATGTCTTTTGTGGGCTTCATCCAATGCTAGATGCCAAATTTTCCCTCTCTATCAATTCTGACTTACCTGCTTTAATTGCCTGTAGCCGTGTTAAGACAGAAAGGCGTTTTTGCAACTTGTAGAGGAACATCGCAAAGACTAATCCTCTAAGAGACAAATGCTTAGTGGTTTCATGTTCTCACAATGAGAGACTATGAGCCTCTGTCATGAATGGAAAAAAATCAAAGCCATTTAAAACAGCCTACAACAAGAAAAACAACAGTATATCGTATAAAAACAAACATTAAAACAGCCACAACCAATGTACAAAAATAACCTCATTAATCTGCTTTTGTTAAAACGGCGTTAATCCCGGCATTCGACAAACACGAAGGAACATTTTCTCTGACAAAACCATGAAATCTAGGTGACAGTGGCAGAGCTGAAGGGGGGTTCACATGGAGGAGGAAATGTCAGAATGTCAGCGGAGTCAGATCAGTCAGGGGCAAAGAGTTTGCAAGCTGGCTTTCTGAAGCATGACGTTAGGTTGTGAGACAGACACTGGATTTGCTTTATTCCACATTTTCTGTGACATCCGAGCTTAAACACTTCTCCGCCCGGTGCGAGATGAAGCACCATGACAACATTTTTGTTTATTTTCTGAACTTGCCTGCAGTTAGCGCTGCAATGCAGTACTGATTTACAGAAGTAGAGGCAGCTATTAGTTACCATGCCCGTGTTCAGGATATACTTCAAAGCTGGTTCCAGTTGTCTTAAGAGCACAGCTGTATTTCCACAGTGGCAGTGCTGCCAGCTACTGTATATGTAGCGCTGCAGAGCCAGGCAGTAAATAAGAGACGTGCGGAGGGGTTTGTGGAGGCAGCCAAGCAGACGAGATGTGACCACTCGTGCCTGCGCTGTACATCAGCAGCTGTCATGTTCCCCCCGTGGACACAACAAGAAGAGTCTGAGCATATGGGGACAGGCAGTGAATCACAGCCAGGAGGGTCGGTGCACATAACAACCCAGATCTGCTGCTTCCTGAAGCACGGACCTCTTCCTAAAAACGTGTCTCTCAGATTAAGTCATTATCAAAAAATCAACCTGTTAAGAATTACTTCAGGTGATACTCGGAGGCATACAGGCTGACAGACTGGAAGAATGTCTAATGGGTGAATCTTGGTGGGTCATGCCGTGTCACTTGTTAGCCCATGTAGCGGCAATGCGCAGTGTCTGAGTTCCAAGGCTTCATCCAAAGCAACTAACTCTCCTGTCAACAATTACCTTGGATACAATTTAGAGCACAGAAATTTCTGGTCCCAATGATTTCTGTACTCCTGATAATTCTAGTATATTACGACTTGGGCCTTACTGTGGTAGTTTTGGCCATCACTCTTATCGGTAATGGCACTGTAAGTTCTTTGCAGAGACCTGGAAATGTGGCCTCTAAAAAGAAGTCGGATGGGGAAAGAAGCATGTAGGCTGGCCTCTTGGATTGCTGCCCACATCTCAGACTTTTTCTAACAATTGACAAAACGTCTTGTGCTCATTGACGAGTGTTTTTTTGGTTGTTGGGAGGAGCAAATGAGCCAATGAGAGCAATGGGGACGTCTTCCTGTGCCATAGTGAGAAGAACAGCCTGTGTCCGAAATCACTCCCCAAACTATACAGTGCATTTTCTGTTTTTTTTACAGTCCCACACTTTCAGTATCCAAATTCAGAGTGTGGAATTCATGACCCACACAATGGCCTCCAATTTCCCACAATGGATGGATCTAATCAGCCAAGGTAATTGAAAACACCTGTGTGGCCGTGCAGGGCTTTTGTATCAGCATCTGTCGACCGTGGCGAAAGACGGGAGCAGCTCCTCGCAACCGCGTTCATGTGGAAATGACTTTGTCACATCAGAGAGGAAAGTCAGCCCTCCCTCCCCAATGGAGAACGGCTAATATGAACACAGTGTCATGATGACTATTGAAATGGTAAAGCAACATGGCAAAAGGCCTTTCTCACAGGAGACATTTGGACTTTTCATAGAAGGAAAAGCACACTACTAACGATGGGTCTGTTCGTATTAAGTGTTCCAGTGAGCGAGCACAAGCAGTACCAGGAACCTGAAATCAAAGCAGCTAAATGGAATTCAGCCATCATAAATTTCATTACTTAGACCCGAGCTATTTCCTACGGCGACAAGTCAAAATCTTTTCTGTGAAAAGGGCCAATATTTCATCTGATTATCAGCCTATAGGAACATGAGCAGTCAGATGATCGTATAGGTTTTTGAACAAACTCCCACATTAGATTTCACTGTTCACTGAGGTGAACAGTGAAATTATTATTCAAACTGTCCATCAGAGTTTACAGATGGACTTTTCGGTTTACCTTTGTGTTTTCTGAACAAGATGGTAGCTAATGTGGTTAAACTATTGGCCTGTTCACAACCTGTTGGATCGTCTGACTGCTTGTTTCTTGCCTCGTTGTTGAAATGTTGTAATGCACTTGAGTTTACTGTCACAGCTGATGACCAATCGCAACCAAATGATGGCCTGAACTGAAGTAAGTCTTTAACAATAAGCTGTTTTTTTACACCACCAATACTCTGTATCTGGTGGCCACACCAGATACAGAGTATTTTCAGTCTTAAGACAGCAAGCACATATTCCTTTAGTGAATCAGTGGTAAACAGGCATCAACAGACATGTCCTATAGGCTTTGTTGCCATACCTATCTGTCTCAGCTTTGATCCTCCTACACTCACCACCCCCCCTCCACCGTGGCTGCAAGAAAAGTAAGCTTATGTAAAATCTCTGAAGTTGCAAACCAGAGTATCTGTGTGATGAGCAGGAATGTCAGCTATTGTGGGTACGTATTGAGCATGGAGCTCATTGCTTTCTGACACGTGGTAAGAAAATTGGGGCGAAAAAAAAGAAACATGGAAAGAGGAAGGAGTTGACAGCCAGAGAGAGGAAGAGTGAGAAGGGCAGAGCAAATTGATGAGATCTCAAGAATATAGAAGAGAAGGTCTCTAGCCGCCTCCGCAAACACAATTGAATGTAGCAGGGAGACATCATGTCTGATCTGCTTTCGCCTCTCGTGCCCTTGCTTTACACCGTGTTTTTTCCCCCCCTGCAGCTTGGACAATGTGATAAAACCCCCCCACAAAGTCTCACACACACACACACACACACACAAACACAAACACACACACACACATTTGAGTCTGTATTCTCGAAGGGGGAACTGAATCACCCAGATCTCTTCACTTGACAGTCCTGGTGGAGCCCTAATAAACAGCAATTTTACACCATTTGTGTTGTCTCATAGGGAATGGGAATACTGCTGATGTGTTGCAGTATAAAGTGTGTGTGTGTGTCTGTGTTCACTAGTAGATTTGCGCATGACAAGTTATTGTTCAGAGAATACTGCAGAATTTGGTGCAAAATAAATCCTCCGATGATTTCTCACACCAACATGACATTCCTCCATCACGCTCGTTTTACCAAAACATCTATAGCCAAAAGAAGAAAAAAAAAATGAATCATGTATTACATTAAACAGCATCCCCACATGTCCGTGTTGCTCCACAGCAACATCACGTCAAATCCATCTGAGAGCTCATTGCACTGATCTGTTCAACACTTACACATCACAGGAGCGTCGACGACTTACAAAAAAACCCAAAATGAAGACGTTTGACATTTCAACGACAAAGGTAAATCAGTAAAGTAGAAAACTACCATGCCATGTTGAAACTCTTTCCAAGTGAAAAGGAGGCTCGACTTTAATCAACATGAGGGAAAAAGAAACTCCACAAATGTTGAAGGGTATTATCAGTTGTATATGTTCTCTTTGCCTCAGAGAAGGGTGTGTGGGCATTAGTAAAGTCTTCATTGTCTTAAAGTCTGTCCTTGCTTCCTTTCCAGCTAATTTTTAGTCCAAGCAAGAAAAAAAAAAAAGTAGAATATGTAATAGAAATGTACTCAAGAGGAGTGACAACCAATGGGATTCTCTTCCTTGCCGAAAATAGGTGTCCCTTCTCCTCCACTTGTGTTACTCTTTGGCAAAATGAATGGAGCGAGAGGAGAGAGCAGAATGGAGCGGGGAGACAGCTGGGATCTGTACAGAAGGTCTGGGAAGTGGGGGTGGGGGGGGGCAAAGAAGGTTGTAAAGTGAAGGCGGGCGGGGAAGCTGTTTAAATCAGAGTCTCCTCTCCATTGGGAGCCTCCCTCCAAGGCTAAGCATCGTACTTCTTCCCTGTTCTATGGATGTGGTGGAACAGCGTCATGGAGAACGCCATGCCCAGGAGCTGTGGAAGAGCGGAGAAGGAGGTGGTGAATTTGTGTGTGTATATATACGTACATACAGTCTGTGTGTGCACATGTGTCTCTGTGTGGTCTTTTTGATGTTGATGCCTTATGGCTGCAATGAGTTTTGATGCGCTGTATATCCTGTGGTGAAGCGCAAGCACTTTCTCGTTGGTTTCACTTTATATATATACATACACAATATAAAAAATGGCTGTCACTGTCTTTTCATATTCATCAACATGAACCCCATTAGTGTATGACTGTATAAAAATAAATGTTAAACCTGTGCAAAATAGGCATATCGTTTGTTTTCATGGACGGCCGAATGGTGCGTCACTTTAAATGTTGCCGCCGCAAGGAATTGTGGGGCGGGATTGTCTTCTTTCCTTTGGTAAAGGATGGTCCAGTGTATCCTATGCTGAAGGGCTAAGAAAGGAAGCATTGAAGCACCTTTCCTTAGCATTTAGAGAATTTCAACAGCTCCTATATCATTGCAGCCACTCGGATACTTCTGGGTGATTTCACTCCGTTAGGAACCTCAGCAAAAGGGAGTTTTCGACTGCAGCCTGTGTGTGTGTGTGTGTGTTTGCAGAAGAATGAACAGACAGGGAACATATAGTGTCAGACAGAGACAAGAGGGTCGGTGAGTGTGAATGAATCCATGTAAGAAGAGTGTGCTCTTTCATGAATACATAGCGGCTGTATACAGTAATGCTCACTTTCTCACAGTGGGTGCTGTGAACTTCAACAGAAGTCTCAAGCACCATCTTTCCCCAAGGACAATTGAAATGTGAAGAATCTTACAAAACTCAACTAGGGGATTTCATAGCGAGGCCACCCTTGCTCTGAATGAACAAGAGTTCATGAATAAGCAAACGGGAGAGCGAGGGCAGGGAAAATAAAGCAAGAGGGCATGTTGAAAAGTAAGAAGCAGAGTGCAGGGGCAACGCATCGCATGAACAGGAATTTTGTGTGAAAAATGTTCGGGTTAGGTTAGGTTAGGGGGTCATCCCAGTTAACGTTACCCTTGAAAGGTTACCAGTCTGTCACAGGGATGGCACATATAGACAAGCAGGCCCCAGCTGGCTGTTTCTGGATCCAAACCCAGGACCTAAATATGTTTCAACTTGAGCAAAAACATTACGCTTATCCCTGGGCTTTATGACTCTATTTCATCAACGTATACAGAGACTGCAGGAAGAAGGAGAGAAATTGGAGGAAGATTACAGAAACAACTGTGAGTTCCTGATGGATGTTGAAATGAGTCAAGAGTCTGAGCTGTCATGGTCGGTGCATTGCTAGCTAGCTACAGCTAACGTCTGTATAGTTGGTACTTAGCTGGCTGCCTGGAGTGAATAACCGCAAACTGCAAAAAATTTATGCAAAGGCGAGGGGAAAAAGTACATTTAGCTTTCTTCAGTCTGCAGACACTTTTAGGACACAACCTTCAAGTAAGTAGGAAATGTACTGCAACGTCAGTGACACTCGCCGATCAAAGAGGGATAGATGTAAAGCAGATTTTAGGACAAAAGGAGAAACGGTATCGTAGGAGGAATATCTATCACCCTTGCTTTTAATCTGAGACTCTATACCTACTCCTCCATATTCAGTATCTCCGCTGATCGCTCCTTATACGTGACTACAGCCTGTTTGGCTCAAATCCAGGAAGGCTTTGATTCTCCCAGACAGGATCAGAGTGCAGGAGACAGTAACTTCAATATTTCAAGATGTGTGGGTGCTCAGAACACCTACTGAGCACAGTCCTCATAACTTCCACAGGAGAAGATGGTGACACAGAGGCCATGGGATGCACATATTTTTTTTTTCAAACATGTTGCCAGACATGAAAACAGCAAAAAATGAAGAAACAGGGAGAAAACAAATGGGAGAGAAGCACAAAGAAATGAATGAAATGAAGAATGAAAGTGCCATTTATCAATAAGCCTCCTACCTGCACCACCAAGATGACCATGCCTATGGTTCCCAGCAGGTGCTTGTTGTCATCCAGCCATTCCTCCACTTTCTCGAAGCAGCCCTAAGATGAAGCACAAGCTTGTAAAGATACCACTAAAGAAATGTGCATTTTCAGTGCTGCAGAGGAATCATGTCACTTCAGTTGCTGCCTGTTTGGTCAAGTAGAAAAAACCCATGCATCCTGTTCACGCCTTTCCACTAGAATGCATCTCTTGCATACGGGATATACCCTTGGATGAATGAACTACCAGGTGAGGTGTTAAAACAAGTGAATTGCCCATGAGTGGTGACTTTTATATGCAGACTTATGGGCCATATAGACTGTTAAATATATTACCACCTGGGTTCATTCAAGGGTCACTCACTGTCAGGGGAGGTGGGGTGAAGGACTTAATTGTGGTTTCAGCTGCAAAGTGGTGCCCCGTCTTGAGTGTGGGTGCTGAAGCGGCATGTAAAGCTAACTATATAGTGTGTGGCCGTCTCCTCTGGGCAGGATTACACACAAGCTTTGAGTGCTGCGCTTTCCCAATGGGCCAGCTCAATGTCTGCCTATTCTCGTTTCGGCAATTCGATTAGAGTTTATTACAGTTTTTAATCCCCTACTTTGGACCTGCTAACAAACCACACATGCCAGACCAAATATAGCAGATTAGACTTGTAATGGAGGGAGATTGTTGAACGTTGTGCTCCAAGCCTTTTGAGGAAAAAAAACGGCGACTGTTTAATACATAATGGAAACAAATCCTGTGTGATCAGCAACAAGACAAAAAATGAAAAACTACTGAACAGATGGACCGAAGATGTATGGTTGTTATGTCCTTTGTGAATGTACAAACTTTAAAGTCTCTGTGTGTGTGTGTGTATATATATATATATATATATATATATATATACACCCACCAAAAGAAACACCAAAAGAAACACAAAACATGAGTCTCTTTGTGGTCGTTCAGCGTCTCTGGTCGTTTTGCAGCTCTTTGTGGTCGTTTTGAGCCACTTTGTAATTGTTTTATTGACTTAATGAGAAATGTTTACAGTCACCTCAAATAGAGCCTCTAACCTAAGGGGCTCTCTGACCCATTGAGCCTCAGTAGACCCATTCAGTTATGCTTCATACAGTGCATGAACAATAGAAAAGTATTTGTGAATATATTACAGCCGATGTGAACTCACCCTGTTCCAGAACATGTTCGTGGAGTTATGCCCACAGTTCTGGTAATGCTCCTGGCAGCAGCGGTCAGGTACTACCTTCTCCTTCAGGGCCTCGTGCCAGTCGGTGTATGCTATCACACCGCAGCACTTCCACTGTGAATGACACACACACACACACACACACACACACACACACACACACACACACACACACACACGCACACACACACACACACACCAGACAAAATATGAGTTAATGTTTCCCGCCAAACTAACTTTAATGTAACCAGTATTGTAATTAGTCCCTTTGCTAGCACTGCAATAATGGAGTGAGGCGTACTTCAGCAGTTAGATTTGACTTTAAATTTGCATTAAAGCCACTGCCACGCCAGGGAATACATTAGCTGGAATATTTTAGTAAAACTTTGCATTTATGTGTCACTTCTAGGGTTGCGAGTGAACGTTCATGCTAATTTTTCTAATATTTGATGTAATGCATGGCGTGAGGTCTGCTTACCTCTGCCTGGATGATGTTCCAGGCATTTCGTAGGCCTATGTTGTTCTCCGAGTTGTAGAGAGCCAGCCCATCCTTCAGATCCTGCTTGGCGTTCTCACTCACCTGAAGACGAAAAAGGAAACAACGGCCTTTATTAGAGACCTTGGTTTGAAGGGTTCGGTTGAAGAAGTGTTAATTGAGTTTTAATATCAATCATAGTCTTTATATTGGAGCAGGTAGTTGAAGCTTAAGTGTTAGGGCGCATTCATCGTCTACGTCTTTTTCACACAGATTTACATGATCATTTATATGATAATAGTAGCAGTGAAGTGTTTTTTAGTCATGATGAGAAGGGTACATAGACGGCTGACTGTTACTGACATTTAAAGACAGAAAGTACCTGTGGCTGCCAACATAAAAAACAAACAGCAGCTCAGTTACAGGTAGCTTGTTTTCTTGTCATCTAAAAATAACCCTGCTACAGTCACTTGGACTTTTGAATGACTGCAGATCTGACACACGTCATGTGTCGCTTGGCTCCACACACTCATGCCTTCAGCAGAGCAAGCAAATCGTTTTCCTCTTGACTGAACCCCAATAATATGCTCAGGGTCGTGCCATGTCTGATGGAGATTAATATCTCATCGGATGTGTTAATGAGATACAAAATCACAGCTTTCGTTCTCCTGCAGTTTGCGCTGCCCGTGGGGATTTGCTAACTGCCTGGACAGATTGAGAGGCGCTTCAGATATGGGGTAATTATTACTGGGAAAAAAGATGACATGCACCGTCAGAACCATGCACACATCTTCACAGGCAAGTTACATCGCAACAAAACAAAATGCACTCGCTTTAATAGCTAAAGATTAAGGCCTCAGTCTGTGCCCGGGAAAAAAATAAATAAACGAATTCTTCACACAATAAGAGAAGCGGCATCATGGCTGTCACCGCCTGACACAACAAGTTACTTTCAGCTATTCTTCAATTTCTTTACTCACAGAGGTAGAACTGGTCTTCAGTTAGACATTGTTTGGAGGCTGCTCAGTAAATCCCTCAGTGAAAAAAATCTTAATGTTACTTGACTAATTACCTGTGTAGCTCAGCAGTTACCTGTATTCTGTACCGAGTATGAGAGATAGACCAAATCTCCATTTGACCAAACAGAAATCTAAATTAAGCTTTAAATTAAGTGGTTCAGCAATTTATCGATGGGAAGAAAAACCCTAAAACCCCTGTTTGGTGAGTATTTCCTGAATTAAACATAAAAGCCAAAAAAGTTTTGTTACGGAGTAATTAAAGTTCCCCTGGCAATAAAATGCTTTAGTTATAGCTAATCATGCAAAACCCATTTAAAACATCCTTTAAAACCTTTGAAATAAGATTGGTATCATTTCAAATCGCGCTCTTCTTTCTTGCTTGTTGACTTTGCTGATGCAGAGGAGCGTATCTGTGCAGTGCACCTCGGGCTGCAGGCCCTTGCAAATCTGTCCTTGTGCAGGAAAATGAGATGAAGAGCAGCATCATCAATCTGTGCCTCGTACGTTGTTTCTGTCCTTTATCTCTTCCTCTCCATCTCGGCTATACGTGATGCTGCTCGCTCATTACTGACTCCTCGCGCTAACATAGTCACTAGAGAGCATGAAGGGGGGGGGGTGCCCTGCTACAATAAAAAAACATCTTCTGAGTCACCAATGAGTCTTTGCTGCAGCCTGAAATGAAACGTAATTATCCAGATTTACCGCCAACGAGAGGAAGACAGATGACTGCAGAACAAACAGGGATTTGATGATGCAACTCTCCTTGCAAAAGGAGCGGATACATACACATTCTTTGTTGCATTAGCCTATTTCTTCTGATGATGAAAACTAACTTCTTGACTGAAGCTCATGTTACTGGTACAGGAAATCGTTCACAAATAGCCTTACTTTGGCAACATCTAACCCCAGGTTACTTTTCTCTGAGAGTTTCCACAGGGCATCAGTGCAACTCCTCAGACGTGGCATATTGACAACACCCTGCTCGTACTTTTCATTACATAGATAAGCTTGTGGTTTCCCTCTGGGCTGACCAAGTCCATGCTCAGCAATACAGGAAGCTACAGGACAGCACATTCATCACATACATCTAAAGGGTTCAGCTCGGCCAGCGTAGGTGAACACACAACAGTCACATAAAGGGAGAAACAGAGGGAGACAGAGCAGATATACAGGTTGACGGGGCGATTGAAGGAATAAGCCTTCTATCCAAATTGGTGTGTGTTTTCTATCACTGTGCACAAAAGCGGAGAACAGAGAGTGGGTGGTGGAGTGTCTGATAAACACCTGTCTGCCTGTCACTTGCGACGCTGTAATAATACAATACAGCCAGTCAGTGCTGAACTTACCAAATAGTAAGGTATTAAAGATATTCTTCACGTAATTTTCAGTTTCTTCTTTGATTTAAACAACACCATTTATTTTCTTAAATTTTACCAAAATCTCACAAGCATATTTTGGGGGTTTTATCCCACAGAGACATTATTAATAATTCATGTACAAGAACTCCTTACTGACAGATCTGGTGACAGGTAAACACCCCGGGGACCAGGTAGACTGGGACTTGTCACCGTGCATATATGGAGCAACACTGCTTATTCATTACTGGAGTGCATTGCCATGACTGAGCTGACTGCTCCCATTTTGCAAAAATGTGAAAGATCACATTTTTTTTCTTGGTCATTCAATGTTGAATATGCACCTTGAATCCAATTTCCCTGGTCAGAATGCAAAGGTGACATCTGTGCCACGCAGGTGACACATTCTGCAATAACAAGTGTAGAGATTATGCACCCCGGTGAAATTCCCTCTTTCTCATTAGTTTAGCCTCTGAGGACGACTGGCTAACAACTGGTGTCTCGGAAGGCAGTTTGAGTTCCTCGCAAAACACCAGAAAGTATTGCTTGTTTACAGTAGGTGGTGTAATGCGTGTATAGAAGAGCAATTAGTGTATTGTGTTGAGTTTAATTCACTTTTACCCAACCGCTATTTTTCACTTTGAGGGATTACAATCTTCAAACAATGTTTAATTCCAAATGAATCACAGTCTCTGCAGTACAATTCCACTAAAGAAAAGACTATGCAGGAGGTTCAGTAAACATATTATCACTCTGTGAAAGCAGCTAACTAAATGAAAACACAAGCCGTCTGTGGAATCAGACAAATGGTACATTCAGTATGAAAAAATATAGCCAGATTAAGTTTTAGTAGTCTGCCACCTTCTGTGCACACTCACAGGAGAACAGAGCTTGGAGATATGCATGAGCCCACCATAAAGTACATAACTGAGGGAGAGACAAGACACGAGTCAAAGAAAAGAAGCAAAGAACACCAACTTTTCAATGAAAAATCTCTCAAACCTCTAATATATATGATTTTATGGAGACGGAGCAACATTATTTCTGGCCATGTGGTGAACATAAGGTTAATAGTCACTCTCCTTTTAGCTCTGGTTTGGTCCCTACCAGCTCCTGAGAAAAATATCTGGCTCCTAAGTTGCTAAATGCGTCACTATATTCACCAGCTAGCCACTGACTCTGTGTGTCTGCCGGTTGGTGCTCGATAGGGAGAGTAAAGTGGGTTTTTAGAGCTTTTGGGCTAAAAACGTGCTGTGGCCAGAGACAATGTGGTGAGAGTGAGAGTGGGGGGAGGGAACCAAAACAGTCAAATTGAAGGCTGGTGCAATCGGTCGATAATTCAATGTGGGTGGCAACTTATTTGTACCGTAACATTTAGGTCAAGTTATTTTGGTTATGGTCGAGGTAAGTTTCGATGACCATAAGTTGAAAACGGTGAAGAAAGAAAATAGGAAAACTATAACATGGACTTTTCCATTAAAGCAGGCTTCACATTCATGTCAAACTGGAAATGGACACCAACCCTGATGGTCTTCACTGTAGAAGAAAGCACTCTTGACGGGCAAACTGTCCATTTTGCAGGCCTATTCTTCAAATTTCCATTGCATGTTCTACAGTATTCACCTCCTCTCCTCCCTTTCATCCCGTCTTCAGTCTTTAAACATGACTCACTCTCTGAAGTCTTATACAGCTGCACATCTAAACAAATTGTACTTTTCCTTCAAGTAAAAGAAAGCAGGTTGTTCTCTGTACTGTCGGATCACAGAGACTCCGTTGGCTTATCTCCAGTCAGCTGTACAACAGTGTTGAAAGAGTGTTAGCTAATAACCAAACACTGAAGTGACGGTCACATCCCATCTTACAGCATTAGCTGTACACCTTTTTCCATATGTAATTTGTTACATTCACTCCTTGGCACCTCTTTGTGTTCAGTACTTTTACACTGTGCTCCACAATCATTCAATCATTCTTGGGTGTATATTGTCAGGTCACACTGGCTGTAATTGTCACGTCCTTTGACTCTCGAGGACCCTAGGAATCAAACATAACAATATTTTACTGTTGCTCTCATTGCTCAACTCTGGACAAGTGCGTTAGCTAACTGCCCGGAAAGTGTAATAAATGATGTGGAGAAAAGCAGCATCACAGCCAGAGGTCCCCAACAGCACATCATTAAAAAGGATACTTAATTCCCTCAGTTGCTCTGCAAGCCTGTGCTGGGTAGCCCGAGGTTGTGGCACTCAACAGAGCGAGGGGAAGACCCCCACGACTTCTCTGTAATTGGTCTAGAAAAAGATAAAGCATGGCCAGGGATTGAACATAATTCCGCCGGTAAACTATGACTAGATGTGTGTGCCGGTTTGCTGGGTTGTTAGCTAGATAAATCATGGATGTGGCATAACCTTCTCTGCTCTCAGAAATAGTCTATAATGTGATTGACCTGCCATCCTCCTCCATGACATCATTGCCTTTATCCGATCTCTCTTTCTAAGACTTTACAGGAATGCCTCACCTCACGTTTGTCCTCTTTTGATTCTCCCTTTAGACTATATTTATGTACTTCTACCTCTTTCCTCCAACACCTTGCCTCCCTAACCCATTCATCTTCTCTCCCTTCCCTCCCTTAGATACCTCACTTTACATTTTCTCTCACATGTGTCCACATGCATTTCCCCTTCTCCCTACACCCCCATGAACATGCTCTGGTGCTCCCTTTCTCTGCTTGCCAGGTTCTGCTTTCTCATTCTGAGCTAGTTAACCTAAACTGGTGTTCGGCTCGGCATGTTGGTTCAACGGAGGCACAATGAGGTCACATCGTTAAAGACGGATGGCTGTAATCTGGTTTGTGGCCCAGCCATCTGCTGCAGTCAGCTGTTTGCTAACTGCAGGCCCAGCCTTTATTATACTACGGCCTCTACATGGCATTTAATCAGAGAGCTTAACACCACTGGGCTGTGGAGGGAATGAGTGGGTACCTAAGCCATACCTGGAGGCAAGACTGCTGGGTTGAGGAAGAAGGGAGAGAAATTCTCCATTAAGAAGAAAGAGCAGAACCTCTTAAGAAGGATTAAACTGGTGGAAATTCAGAAATAAGGGGGAGACTAAATGAAAGCAGTGAAAAAAATGTCTTCCTCCAGCAAAACCAGATACTATATGTTCGTTTTCTTCCCTACATATCGTCGACAGCTTGTCACCCGGAAAGATCACAGTTTGTAGAGGTGTCACTCATGACTTAAAGATAACCTATTTGAAAGACTAACATATCTGACGATACACATTCAAAAGCTGCCAACTACTGTATGTCTTCCAGACTTGTTAATAAATGCCTTGTGATTAGAAGATCAAATAGCAGAAGTGAATTAGTGATTCCTCTGATCACAGCCTGTAGGAGAGGATGAGGAGAGGCTCACACGGCATACTAGATCTCACTGGAGAGAGGCGAGAAAAAGAACAGAGCAATGTCTGATGGCCTTGTGTGATGGACAGCGATTACCCTTCATCTAATCCTGACATTCTGAACATATACTGCAATCTGAGTATCAGCGCCACACAATTTCCTCAAATTTGCAGGATGTCTCATTTGGAGGAAGTCTGATAATGCCATCTCCAATGACATATGACTTGCTGTAATGCCCTTGCTTTCCAATGACATTTGAAGACCAATAAAGGGAAATATATTGGGTAGTGATTAGCATTATCGTGGTTCCACAACCCATTAGGGTCTAGTGCAGGATAAACACTCAATTTGGCAAGATGGGAGAAACAAAAAATACATTTGCTATCTACTGGTACTGGTGTGAATCAGACAGTTTTGCCAGAGTAATGCCCTATTCGGCACAAATGCAGACTTTAATTTCACATTTAAGAAATACTCAGCCCAGCTTGGCTATCTTTTCCAGACTTCACAGGTGATGGGAAGGCACTGCTGTGAAGTCAAGAGACTCTCTATTTAAATTCCACCGGAGGGATCAGAGTTTGGATTTTTTTTTCTCCACAGTTAAGCCGGTAATATTTTGGAGATAAGGCAACAGACATATTTACTCCAGACAGGGTGTGCCTCCGAGACCTGATCCAAATCTGAGAATGGATTGGTTGCTGAATGAATTCCTTTATCTGCCTAAGAGACTAAGTTTGAGCAATAACCTCAGAACAAAGAGTGAGAATTAGCCGACGCCCCCGGGGGCTGGGCGACAGAGACTTTGAATGTATAAATATACAGATCTATCAACGACGCGTCCTTGAAAACATTGCTTTCCCTGCGCAAGACATTTGTCATGTTCAGGATGAAACATTTGTGGGGCCATTTGATTAACCAGAGTATAATCCAGTCTGTTCTTGGATGTCAGTAATCTCCAGAGCTTTACATAGCATCATCTGTTGCCACCACACAGGCATTCACCTGACTTGAGCCCATGTGGGGGTCATGGGAAATGTGCTGGGGGCCAACTACAGGGAGCCAACTGGTGGGGATTGGGCTGCATTTTGTGGCCTAACCTTTGACCGCTGCGTTAATGGCTGAATAAAGATATTCAACCTCCTGTCTGAGAAACACAACCCCAAAAAAAGAGTGAACTCAAGATACCCGGAAGCAACTGGAGATAGATATGTTTGTACCACTAAGACTTTTAATTGCTTCATGCAGTTGCTCCAGTGTGTGTGCTAGTGTGTGTGTGTGTGTGTGTGTGTGTGTGTGTGCACAACTTTTAAGACATTAACTTTCCAAGGCCAGGCTGTTCAAACTGTGATGTATGCCAGACAGCCGTTGCAGTGCGGGTACACATATATGATGAAATATGGTAGACTGCACAAAGAAAACGTTACAGAGTTGACTGGAACAATGACAGACGTTGGCTTTAACATCCAGGCTTAACATGGAAAATGAAACTAACTTACCTTATCGGAGTACACGAAGAACAGGATGAGCAATATCAGCTCTGCCAGGAGAATTATCAGCAGGACAATGAAGAACTGTCAGAGAGAGGGAGGAGAGCCTTGTTTTAACAATTGCCTTGTCAGTATTGTTATTCTACCTTGTCATGCCGTTGAAAACACGTTGAAAATAAATCTGAGTCTCTATTGCAGTCATTTCTGTCTCTGAGTGCTACAAGATGTGAGGAAAAACAGCAATTACATGACTGTAGGTGACATGCATGACAGTTTACAACATACATTTTTCAATGTGCGCTGCATCTGGGATTTGCAGTGCTTTTGATTCATACTCTACCTTCAAATGCAATGTGTGAGTATGTGATTCCTTCTGTAGCTATGCATAGAAACACCATCAGTCAATTCAGGTTAAATGAATAGTTTTCGTGAAATAAGCTTATTTGCGCTCTTGCCGAGAGTTACGTGTGAATATATACTGTATATATAGCTTAACTTAACAGAGCTTGGCTCTGTCCGAATGTAACTAAATCTGCCTACCAGCACCTTTAAGCTCCCTAATTAACACATTATATCTTCTTTAAGTACAAAGCACAAAGTGTAAAAAGGACACTTAATTTTATTGGAAGTAATGTGCTGGACTGGAGACTCTGCTGGTTGCCTGACAGCCTTACTAACCGTGACAACAGGACTGCAGGATGTTACTTTGCCCAGCCAAGAAATAGCCCAACACCCAAACAAATAAGATATAACATGTTAATTAGCGAGCTTTAGAGGTGGTGGTATACACATTTTGTTACGTTTGGACAAAGCCTGTTTCCCTCTGTTTGCTGTGTTTGTGCAAAGCTAAACTAACTGATTAATTTAGCATACAGAAAGAGTGGGATCGATTTTAGTGGGATCGAATTTCTATGTGATTCTCGGCAAGATATCAAATAAGCACATTTTGCTACGTGTTGAAGTATTCCTTCAAGGTTACTGTCAACGATCTCAGTTTGTGGGCAGAATACACAGCAACCCAGATTCGTCAATAATAAAAAGAAGGCAACAATCACAACCTCAAAAACATTCAAATGAGATAAGGAAAGACAGACAACGAGAGATGAAGGAGGAGGCGGGAGAGACAGAGGGAGGAGAAAAGGAGAATCTAAGAGCTGGAGGGCTTGTGGACGAGTGAGAGGAGGGAAAGAAGGCATAAGACCTCCCTAGATGCATTTCATCTACCATTCTCCTCTCCCTACTTGACTCCCCTTCAGCTCAATATTTACCAAGCTCTTCTGCGCAGCATGGGAGGAGGCAGGCAGACCTAGATTCTAGAAAACCCCATTAATTCCAAACTTATTTGGGAGGAAGGGGGTCGGCTAATATTTGTGTCGAGGCCCAAATTAAATGGTAACGTCAGTTTGCTGTTGGTTAAGTATCTGGGTTGCCAGTTTAGCGTGTCACTGTTGCTGCTGAAAGTTAAAGTGACAGCTTCGGTACACTAAATTGGTGGTGCTCTGATGATCGTGTGGGAAAGTGTGTGTATTCGTATACACACACAGCTTCGTGGGCGTATGTAGCGATTCACACTTTCAGGGTTTTAAAGAGTTTCTGCCAGATATTTCAGTGTTATATCTCTCCCACTTTTTTTTTAAAATTTGTTTAAGTAAACATTTTTTGGCAGCAAAAAAGAGAGAATGAAAATTGACTGCAAAGGATGTCTGGGCTGTGAATATTTCTAATCCAGAGAGAGTTGTCCGCAGAGAAACTTCAGAGATAATATGTCAAGGTAGACGCTCAGATCCGTTTGCTGCGGGAGATCTAAACCCACTCTGATATTTCCACGTCCTGCTCTCCCCCACTCCACCCCTGGGTGTGCTGAGCCGGACAGTCATGCTAAGAAAACAACAACTCCGAGCAGACACCGTTGCACTGAACAGAATTATCACGGCTAAATATGAAACGCTGCCACACACTGATGACTTAATACAACATTGGAACCTCTAGATTTCCCAGTCGCTCTTTTTTGTAATTTACAAAATGTCTCTTTCTCGCCCCCCTCTCCCTCTCCCCCCCCCCCCCCCCCCCCTTACCTGCACCCGGCTCTCTTCCTCTCTCTGCTTCACAGTTGTTAGGCAGGTGAAGGAAGCCATGTCGAACACAGAGGATTTGGTGGGGCTTTTGGTCGGATGCAAGAGCTTCGAGGGATTGAGCTGTTTGTGATGTTAAGTATACCCAAAAGCCGAAACTCCACTTTTCAGTTAAAGTTCCCATACATGAAAGTTTCCTTTTCTTTCTTTGCGACAGTCCACACAAATCTCATTCCACTGAACTTTCGTAATTAACTTTTGCTTAAGATAAAACACTTGCACAACTTTGGGCAAACAGTACAACGCCAAGACAGTCTTTGTAATGAATAATAGAACATCCTACATTATTGAGCACAAAAATATCAAGTGCTTTTAGTGCGCTATGTACGTACAGTAATTCAACCAGGCTGGGGACACAGAAGGCCTCTTGACTGACAGCTCTGTTTCTGGGATGTGACCAAAGCCATGGAGATGTCATGAATGTGTTGGTGTTAATATGCAGAAAGGGAGCATCTTTCAGCTCAGCTCTAATTTTCCTTTGAGAGCTCCCGAGGTTTTATACAATGCAGAATAAACTCTTCCTGTCAGTCGGCTACCTCCGCTGAGGTTCTGGCTGGAAGACAAATACAGATACCCTGCTGAGTTCTCGCTGCCCTGTGAGCAGCATGTGTGGGTGTATAGACAGCCACATATGTGAGAGGTTGTCTCCAAGACGTTTCTGTCAATATTTGCATGGCCGACACGGGGGAATATGAGAATATTTCAAAGGAGGAGAGTAAGAGTGAGCCGTGTGTGAATTAATCCTGAGACAGTCGTCTGCGTGGCTCTCATTTATAACGGGGCACTGCGTAGGTACCGCATGTAGATTGAACTCACGCTCAGAAGCAGGCACTTGTTCTCCTTGATGGCACCCAGGCAGCCGAGAAAGCCCGTTACCATGACGATGGCGCCGACGGCGATGACCATGTTGGCAGCCGACAGCGAGGGGAACGAGGGCGAGAAGGTGGCGAAGCTGCCCTGCGACACGGACAGCCAGATGCCCACGCCGAGCAGCCCACAGCCGCATAACTGCAAGGAGAGACAGGCCACAAGGTTAGCAAACCAACAGCAGGTAAGTTGTTTCTCAGGGTTAGTTACAGCAATTATTTACAAAAAAAAGGTCATCGTCGGCTCTCTTCCACCCTGGCAGGATTTGCTCGTAACACAATGATAGACCTTCTGAACAATACGGGTAATCTACAGAGCAATGTCAGCTATAGATGAAGGCAAATCCCAGCTCAAAAAGCCCAACGCAACAGGCTCAACTGCCCACACAGTCATCCATCACCAAACACATGCTCAAAAAAAACAAGAGGGTTTACACCAATTAAAACTATGATAAGCCAATAACAGCTCCGCAAGAGATTAGAGGAAAAATTGGACTTGGGCCGCGCTGATTTTGTATGTTTGAGCTGATTACGTTAAATCCAGAACAAACAGAGATGTAATTACTGCCACCCTCTCAAATGAAAACTTCCAAGCCTTCCAAAAACCACCCGCAGTAGACTTGAACTTCACCTAGAGGGAGCAATTCACTAATTCCCCTCAGTCACACTGCCGGGCTCCCGCTGATGTGTGTGAGGTCCATTAATGCAAAGAAGTGTTTACGGAGGGCTCCGATTGCCAAAGTGTCCCATCTACTGATGTGCTGTTCCATCTATCCGACATAAGAGCCATACAGCGTGCCCACCGCTCTGTGAAATATCGGCTAGGAGGTAAGTGGTGACATTTTTGCCTGCACCTAATAGAATGAAATACCCAGGGCAATCTTGCCATGAATAAAAAAAAAAAAAAAAAAAAAAAAAAGGAATGAGGTAAAATATGGAACGGCACCATGGTAAATCATCACACCACAGCCCTCTGTTCACACCGCTCCCCTCTTCCTTTCTTATCTTTGCACCGCTGCTCCAGAACACTAACGCCTGTCAGCAATATGTGAAACAAACACACACACCTACACGCGCACACGCACACAGTCATCATCAGGTAAGAGTTATGAATACATCTCTGCTTCCTTCTTCTCTGTTAAAACAAATTAATTAATCCACCACACACAGCATTTCACCTCTGGATCTGACAACACTGAGCTGATGAATGGCACAACTGACAACAAACCTGGAAATGTGCTGCAGCACTTTCACAACAAACACAAACACTCGCACCGCGGTAAAACAAAGTGACTCCAAGCACACTACAAGTACAACAAACTCATAAGTGTCTCTCAGAGATGTTAGGTGATGATGTGTAAGAGAAACTTTGGAGTGTCAAATGCAAGCCTCATGAGCTGGTGAGAGACGCCTCGGCTCTAATGAGTCCTATAGGATCTGTAGATAAATAAACTGAGTTCACGCAGCCCCCTCTCAGGACTAAGTAACGACTAGATGCAATTAAAAGAGAGGACACGGAGAGAAAGAATCAGGACTGAGCGTAAATGAGTCAGGATAGATAAAAGCCCTATTTGAGAGTTGACTGCGCTGCCCAGGGTGTGATTTTGTGAAAGATTGGAGTCAGAGCTCTGCCAAATAAAAGCTTGAGTGCTGCTGTCAAGGTTGAAGGCAAGGGAGGCTGTAAACACTGCCTGCCCAGCACACTCTAAGAAAAAGACACGAGTTTAGTCACACATAGATGACAGTAAAGTTGCATTGGATTTCTCACCCAGAATGAACGAGTGGTCTCTGAGTGGTGCTGGTAAGACTTTGAATCATCTATCATCTAAATAATTCAGAGACAACTGTATTTGCTGGGAAGCCCCCGCTGGCCCTTTATGCTTCCTAGATTAAAAAAAAAAAGGCGGAAAGAAAGCGTAGATTGAAAAGGCCGGTAAAGGTCATGTCCCCATGAAGAGAGGGGACGATATCACTGCTGACACTCTACAGAAGGATAGATTAGGGAGGAAGGGTTCGAGGACGCAGGGGAGGAATTTTCTAGAGGACTGATAGATGGAGTGGTCTTAAGGCTCGCGAGGGGAACACAAGGAGCTTTAAGAGTCCAAGTGGGGAGGGTTACAGTGCCTTCACTTAATTGTGTTTAATGCCCAGTGAAGGGAGCTCGTCCAAGTGTGTCGCTCTCTTAAGTGACTGTGAAACCGCCCAGCCACCGGCACAATCTGTCGGATCTGAGCCTACCAGGAGTAATCTCTCTGCTCTGCTTCCACTACTACGACTACTACAACAACAACAACATGCGGTCATCGGACCTTTGTGCCACAGGAAATACCTTTAGCATAAGCTCTGATCTCTTCGGCTATCCGACCTTGGCGCGTGCGTCAGAGCTCGACCTCGAGGCTATCCGCTGAGCTCCTTATCTGCTTTTAATTGTGGGGCGATCATGTTGTGATTTCCCATCTGCGGGGAAAGGATCAGGGAATCCCCAAATAGCGGGGAGGCTTGTAAACAGTCACGGAGAAGGCTTTCTATTAAGGCATTCATTGTTATTACATCAATCGGAGCGGCAGATGCTGCAGGGTTGTGATTAACATTTGGGTTTAAGGAATAAATTGGCCGATTACCATATTTTCTAGGGACACAGAGAAAACAATGTTTATACAATGATGTTTTTTTAACTCACTTTTGATCTGAATGACCAATGAGTGATGAAAGTCAATACACCGACTGATGCAATTGACTTTTCTGATTGAAGATCCAGTGTTCACTCTTAATAAATGATCTACTCAGCAGAAATGTCCTCAAGTGCTACTGACGTTGCCACTGTTTACACATTCCCTCGTTGTTAGGGTCCCTATCTATGCAGCTTGCTTGAGCCAGCATAATGCTACATGCCAATTTAGAAAATCTGTGCAGCTCACACGGCTGCTCTGGGCTATTACTCTGCTTTCACAATTCATGGATGCAACTTTGCAGAGCGCGGACCCTATCATCAAACAACTGAGGATGACACATGTCGGCTTGCCAGGTCCACTACTATTTCAATTTTAACAAGCTTCAGTGAGGGACAGTGAGTCTTTTAGCCCTCTGGATATTTAAATATGTATTTCTGGTTTAGCTACACTGTCATAACTACTTGGCTGCTTTGTCTCGGTGAGAATGGGTCCCCCATGGATCCACGCAGCGCAGAGATGTTGGAGGATGATCGGAACATATCTTCCAGCCGTGATAATGACAAATTAGTTGCAGTCTGGAACAAAAAAAAAAACCTGCTGCTCTAAATACTGAATTGATTTTGGAAAGTTAACAGGAAAAGTTGTGACAAGAGGGAGGGATGCTGGGCACGTGTAATATCGTGCTTGAAACAGCAAGATTTATTGTCAGAAATCAATGGAAAAGGGGTTAGAGCCGACAGCAGGAATGTGTGCCCTTTTCACACGTGTTGGGCAATACTTTTAGAGCATCTCCGTGGCAGGACAGAATGGAGTCTGGTTTCTAAATGTCATTTGTGGAAGGAGTGACAAAAGGAGCCCAGCAGCGAGGAGAGGAGTAGAGCAGCATTCACTTTCGAGAAGAGGAAATTGGAGGACATGAGGTGTGAATCTATCTAACTGGATGAATCAGGCCCTGCTGTTTGTGGCCCTTTAACAAGCTCAGGGTGGAAATAGCTGCAATAATAGCAGGTGAATCAACTGTAAGGCAACTTTCTTCAAACAGGAAAGAGAGGTAAAGGGGGTCAAGCCATAAGATGTGTGGAAGAGGGTTAGCAAGCATTAAAGATAGAAAGATTGGATGCGCCCGTGAGATGTGTGGAAGACAAAGAGAGATTGAGTTCAGAGTCAGAGAAGAAGAAAATAGAGGCTGACCCTTCATCCGAATGGCTGGCTCAGAGAATTATCAGTCGCTGCAGTAACTGGCTCAGTGACACGGAGCCACTCGACACGGGACCCCACTTCAATCTCCCCCAGACAAAGGGGGGTCTGAGAGCGGGCTATGCAGTGTGTGTCTACGTAGAGGCTGGATGATATTGACCCGTTAACACCCTGATCACTCAGAGAAGTCACAATCCTGTCATAGAGAATGACAGCTTTTGTCAAATTACCACTGTCCTCGGTGGCTCAACTATCCTGTGAATGAGTTTTTAAAGTTTTTTTGAGTGAGTGATATGTGCGTGTGTGTGTGTGTGTGGCTGTCAGTGCATTGAGAATGTGTGTGTTGGAGTCTCTTACTTCAGTTTACGTAATGCTTTAAAACAGAGGGTAAATAAACATGAGGTGTTTTACACAGACATAATAAGCCTCCATAGACATCTGCCGTGCCATACTAAAAACAAACATTTTGTTTAAGTAATTAGAAAGCACTTCTACCCTTACAGCACAATAAACCATAACATTCGGGAAAATGCCAACCTTACTGCACTGCTTTAGGATGGAGCCACTTTATCACTTTACGATCCCCTCTGCCCTTTACTGCAACTCCATCTTTCTTTTTATTGGGATAAAACTTTCCTGTCCTGCGGCACACAACACATCTTCTGCTTCAGCATTGATTTTGCATTGAAATGAAGACCTCGGATAAAGGACGATTTTTCATTTCTCATCATGTGATCTCGCAAGGCCCGTGATTCATGTTGCTGTATAACTACGAAATAGCCTGCCAACTACAGTACGGGAGGGAATCAGAATCACAGAACAACAAGCGTGATAAAGCAAATGTAAACATCAAATAGGAGGGGAAAAAAAGGCTGAAAGTAAACACAGGCTATTTGTATTTTCTACCCAGCAAGTGGAAAAGGTCTTCTTTGAGGCATGCTGTGAAAGAAAAATGGTTCATTTTGAGAATAGACTCTCAAGAGAGTGTTTGTGTGTACCTGTCAGAAAAAGATTTCCTCCTCATAAATATGTACTTTTACTGTATTTATCCTCCATGGTGGTCACATTGGAGCAAACTAAAATAAAGCCTAGGTGGTGCAGAAGAACATTCAATTATATTTCACATTAACAGTCTTGATTTTGTTCTTTGACACACCATGTCCTTCAGAAAAGTTCGGGGTTTTAGTCCCTTTATTGTTAATGGCCAACAGTTTGCTCAATAAGGAACACGGTCATTTGATTCCCTTTTCTCCTCATTAAAGCTCAGCTTCACTACATAGCAGCAGCTGTATCTGACCCACATGTGTGTGTGTGTCAATAGCAGCACGCTGACACTTCATTTTAATGGTTGTTTGTTGAATTTAAGTACAAAATGTGTATAATAATAGGCAAAATGTATTAATATCATCAAGCCACTTAACAGCTACTGACAATTTTCATGCATACATTCAAATACTCCAAAACACAACTAAGCACACCGCTTTGCTTTGTTGTTTGCCAACTATATTACATCTATGTTATATTATATTATTGCATATATATATATATATATATATATATATATACACACACTGTATATAACTGCACCAGTGGAAGCAAACAGAAGCAGAAAAGTTTACTGATGGTTTGATGGACACCAGGGGAGTGTATGCTGCAGTTGTGGTTTAGGTTTCTACGGATAATTAATTTTTTCCTTCAGAACCCCTTTTTAAGCCTACAAGGTAAAACACGTGTTTTTCAGAGGAGTATTCCTATTGGCTATCCTTGAAATTTTTCTTAAATTAAACATGTTAATAAATATGGATAACACACTTGGGGCAAGTGAAGCTGCTTCAAAAAACAACAAAAAAACTAATTTAAACAAGAACAAATCATGAGTAGGTAGTAAATTGTACATTTGTCAGTGAAGCATGGTTACTTATAGTCGAATGAAACCCTAACCCTTCCATTATGAGGCCCATCTCTTTACACAGTATTTATCTAGATGATGGAAGACATCGAAGCTGTAGGCAATATACAGTGTTCCAGTAAAACTCCCTATCCCCGTCTCCCTGGACTTCCTGAAGGCATCTCAGTCATTCCCCATTGAATAGTGCAAAGCTCATGTCAGTTGTATAACAAGTGAATTATTCACAGGGTCTGTGATGGTGGCTGAGGGAAACAGTGCTTTCAGGCCCAGAATAAACACTTCGAATTCATAAGGCTGAGACGGATGCAGGGCACAAGATTAAAAAGGTATATCTGCCTGGTTCAAATTAGATTTACCCACTGGAGTCCTGGTGGATTCACACAATGCGAGAGATTACCTAGAAAATCACGCTGACGGGTCGACTGATAACGCAGCAGGCAGCTTTCTATTAACACTTTAATTCGGAGACAATTGAGCTTTTTAACGGGTTTTACTCATCTCAACCAGGCAGCTCCAGGTCTGAAAAGGGAAGCCAAGCTGAAGTGCCTTAAACATTCTTAAACATTCTTTCTATTGGCCAGCAGACTCCTCTGGATGCAAAAAGAAGTGTAATTGTATAGAATTCTACGAGAACGTTACCCTACTTTTCACTTGATTTATCACCTCAGTAAACATTGTCAACATGAGTGTATGGTCTCAATCACTAGTCTTAAGTCTTCTTTAATGCAGCAGGATATTAATAATGTAAACGACGGTTCCATTTAGAGCAAAACAGACGATGAAGCAGAGTATGCTGGAGGTCGTGGCCACCTTGTGATTGAAAGAACGCTACCGCGGTGTTGTCCAGTCTGAGAGTTGCTTGTGTTTTCGTTTAACCCTTTCACAGTGTGTTTTCGGTTTTCTGAAAGTTGACTGTAACATTTTGGTCACCTAAAAATGATTCAGAGTTGGGGTGTCCTTAGCTCCACCCTCTCGTGTCACTTCTGGTTGAAATAAAAACAAGAAGGTGACGGTCGAAATGCCGAACTTGATGCTTTAGAACCGTAGTCCACACACCAATGGGTGACGTCGTGGTGACCACGTCCACTTATACAGTCTAAAGTATGATTTATTTGACTTTCAGGACTGAATTTGGGCAATCTAAAAAAAGATTTGACAAAAAGACTTGGCTCGCTGATATGTTTCCATATAAGAAGAATTCCCACCATCCATCACTAGTCCAGTATCCAGAATGGAGCAATTCTGTGGCGGATGCCTTAACTGGGCACCTTGAACAGGGATCCTAGATTACCCTGTTTAGGATCTGGTATTCAGTGATGCCCCCATCAATGATGCAGGCTTTGACATGTCTCCTTCCCTCTCTCTCTCTCTCCCTCTCTATCCCCCGAGAAGAGCTGAAAGGCCTATTCACCGCAAAGTGACTAAATCAATTGCGCCAGCAAGGATTAAAGACTGACAAGCCTTTTGCTGCCTGTCCTGAGCCATCCCTGCCGTCTGCGCTGACACATCCACACACTTTCACACCTGACAACAGCCTCTATCTACCCTTAGAGGACAAGATGTAAAAAGAAAGAAAGACAGGACAATGGCCTGAAGAAATGCTATTCGACATCCCTGACTAATTCTGCTGTTAAATCTGTACCATTCCAACAAGACTCTTCAATCAGCCTGGGAACCCACAGGCACTTCAATTATGCATTGAGGACAAGAAGGCGAGCACCAGGAAGGGGAAAGTCATCCTATGATTGCAGCCAGAGAGCGAAGAAGCTCTGCGTTAGTCAGAGGGAGGGAAATGGGGCCTGCAAGTCAAGCACAGAGTACAAAGCCCAGTGCCAAAGACCAAAGCCCTGGTCCAAGTACCGGCAAACACTACCACAGGAGAGCAAAGCTCCTTTACTTCTTCATGCTGCAGAGGCGGGGTGGATGCAGAGATGGCAGCTGTGCTGTCTTACTGTTATAGTATCTCTTCCCAGTCAGCGCAGGACCGAAGCTTAGAAACCCAAAAGCTCTCAGTCCTTTAAGGAGATGAAGGACCATAAAAGTCCCAGTGATGTTCTAATGAGGACAACGAGATATAAATACATAAACTGAGCTGATTAGAGAGGGAGACGTTCCTCCACAAGGCGCTAATTAAATGTGAGTATTGCCGCTTGCTGTTGACATCAAATGTGCTTATGAAGATATCTTACGAGGCATTTGCATACAATAAAAAGTCAATGCGTTAAGAAGAATAAATATCTATTTATGTGAAGGCAGTGCCTTTTTTACGAGAGCCTGTTTTCCTCAACATAAACTGCCTCGCCTGTAGAAGCACACCAACATTTGGCCCGTATAAATATCTCACTCTGGTCTGCCAGTGCAGCCATGCCGAAAATCCTCAGAGGCAGACAGACGGTTGGACGCTCTCCCATTGAGTTTCACTAGTTGAAGGGAATGAGAATGCTGGCTCAGCAGAGGTAGAGCATGGCCAGAGACTTGTGTATTAGACAGGTTGGACACTCAACCTGTTCCCCGCATAGCACCTGGAGCAGAGGACCAAAGGGCTCAAGGAAATACGAAACCCCCCAATGCACTATATGGCAGCTGTAGTGTGCTGTGAGTAAAAGAGAAAGCCGGCTTGTTGCACTCAGCACATTCCTCTGCTGCTTCTCACCCCTCGAAGTATCGAAATATTTCCAAGAGTCAAAGTCACCGTGGAGGGCAACAGCTAAAAAGACTTGTGTGTGAGCTGTCCATATATTTAATACACCCACATCGCTCCACTTGAGTTCCCATCTCAGAAAACCACAAACAAAATAAGAACCTCCACTGGCAATGTAAACAATTGTCGTGTAATTTAGTTTTCCTAATAGGCATTGGGGACTTTGTGGGATGAACTGAGGTGACCTTGCCTGGCTATGTTTGAGATTGCCGGAGGAGCAAAACATGTCGTTGCAAATGTATTTCAAGTGTTTGAGAATTGCCGGGCCAAGAATGAGGTGGAAAGCAGCCCTGGGATCTCTCCCTGGAAATGAGGGAAGCAATTGGGCAACAGAGGAGCATTGTCATAGTTTTATCTTACAGGGTCAGTCTGTCTGACCTTGTGCAAAAATAGACGGGCTGCAGGGTTCATCGCGAGCTGTTAGGGGAGAAAGGTGTTAGCGCACGTGTGTTAGTGTCCATGCAGATGTGTGTATTATCTCATATTTACTTGGAAAAAGCAGAGAGTGGGCGCGTGGCCTTGCTGCAGGGATGGTCCGAGTACTGCACAGCCCACCAAGATCTGACCTGCCGCTGCTCGAACACAACATCCATTAGAGACACTGGAACAAGCACACGGCCTAACGTTTCACGACAACGTGATAAAGGCTTACCCCCCCCGTCTTAATGAACAGGAATTCATTTGCCAACGGGTGTGGGGGGGGTGAAGTGAAGCCCAACTGTAGCGGTTGCAAAAATACGCTGGGTCTATTCTGTTTGTGCTTTCACATGCTTTGCAGGAGGGGGGGAACAATTTTTTTACAAATGCATCAGAGTTAAGAATATGTTTATTCCTAGAGCAGCGGTACTGTGAATGAAAACACTCCTGTTATGCAATGCGAGGCATTATGCATCCCTGGAGGGACAGAGGGAAGATGAAGACGCAAAATATGCACATCGTCTTAAGTGAAAACCAAAGCACCAGGCAGATGTCTAGCGAGAAAAGAGGATATTCAGATTGAAAGACATATAATCAATAGTCACTCCGCCTGCCATGCCACAGGGTAAATGACGGTTTCCCTGCACTTATTGTATAAAGGGCTTTTTTAATACCCCTTTCTCTTCACACTGTAAATTATTCACCACACTTCTAAAGGCAGAGCTAAGGGGACGTACGGTGGTGGGAGAGGTTTGCTAATGTTACTACACCCTTCCTATGAAGTGATTAAGTAGCCTGACAGTGTACAACTTATACTTTTATTATTGGCCCTGTTCCCCATCCCCTTAAATTGTATTTGTCCCCCTTTTGCTTCATTTCAGGCTGCAGGGAACAGTTCTTTTCCCTACTCATTTCTACCCAAGCATGTTGCAGTGCATCCTATTAATCATGCCATAATTCATGCTTTATTGCGACAAAAAAATGAAAAAGAGCTCTGGGAATATTTGCAGGCCTGCTGGAATAAGGGAATTGTGCAGAAACACAGCATCTCCCTCCTTCTCTCCCCTCTCTTTCAGTCACGAGCTTGCAGCGTCACACATCCTGGAAGGTTGACCTTATTCCGTGTGCCAAACTGACTTCACTTTGGAGATAATAAACTTGGAGTGTGAGAGAACACGGAATGAAAACAACACCTTACATTAACCAATACAGAGAGCCAATCTGTATTCATGGGAGGTGCGGCGTGTCCATGGGCACCATCTGAATGTCTTGTCCCGAGTCTTGTCTAAAGGCCAAAAAGCTCTGCTCATCCATCATCATGATCCTATTCTTGATTTAGACAAGACCGCAAGGTACAAAAAAGAAAGACTATCGATGCAAGACAAAGCCTTGACAGCTGTAGCGTAAACAAAAAAAATGACACTCCTGAAACACTTCAGCTCATTCTGAAAAAAACTCAAACTTCTTACTTTTAATGTGCCTCAAATGGCATTGTAGTGCCATATGGTGAAGCACTAATCAGTGTTCCCTGTGGTTGTTGCAGGAGCTATCTCCCTTTATACCACCTCTCCCCTCAGAATCCTATTGCTTCTTTTTATTCATTCAAAAACAGCTCAAGTGGGATGAATGGGGGAGAATTAGGAGGTATTGTGTGCATCATGGGGCTCTGTGAGGATATGAAACTTTTCATGGAGGGCTCCCTAAAGATATTACCTTCAGTCAGCACTTGAGAGTGGTAAAATCACACGACATACTCATGCCACAAACCAGTGCAAACCAGACACACGCTGCTAGAAAATGCTGTCCCCCCCTTTTTTGTCCGGTGTAAAGGTCAGATTTTAGTGGAGGTTTGATGGCACATGCAGAAAAGCTTCCTTGACTGGCTCTGCCCTTCTTCCTCTCCTCTCCTAAATGGCTCATTGGAGGCGACTTCACAGTTGACATGCTAATTAGCGCAGGAGGGAAATGGACTGTGTAACTACTCTTTTCTGGTCAGCCAACCTCTGAATCCCCATCAGCCCTTCATCTCAATGCACTGGACCGCACAAAGACACACATCACTAAATAATAGTGGGGCATCAATCCCTGTTTTAATGTTGTGATATAGTAGTAGCTGTGTTATTCACTGTAAACCACCTCGGGCTGAAAGAGAAGGAGACAAGGGGAGGAAGGATTCAGGGAGAAGGAGAATAAATGAGGCTTCATTCGGGCTGTAATGTTGCATTAAGGACACTGTAATACGACCCCATCTGTGACCTCCACCGGGAAGTCATCAACGCACACCAATTCCCACAACTACACTTCCTAACCTGCAGTAAATGCTGGTTCAGTACATAAAAGATATGTCGTAAGCGTCAATAAAATAACGGTTGAGTAGACCTACTTCTTTTACGTAACAACAGAGTATTCTAGTTTTCAGGGGACAGGGTAACTAGCTTGGATGACAAACTGAAAAGGAACATATGGATCAATGCCTGCTCAGAAATAGTATTGGAATAAATCAATACTCATTAGATGTGCATTAAAGTTTGTCAGTAAAACTGAATCTCTGTAGCCCAGTCTATGAACTTGCCCCGAGCTCGTCGTACTAACCCTTTCAGCACCATATATGTTACTCCCCAAAGAGCGTGTGAAAGATAAGGAGCCTGTGTCATGCTGCAGAAATCCGAGAAGTGGCTGCCAGCTGGCGGAGAGTAAGGTGGGGTTTCAGTTGTTTCAGTTGGTGCTTCAATGTACAGCCCCCATCGGTATGTGCAACTGCAGTAAAGACACACAATCCCCACACCCCACAAGTGTGCATATTCTCATCACACTTATCTAGTGTGGGGATGGCTCCAAAATGCCCCGTAGGGACAGTTAATATGAGCATGAAAAGTACCACAGTCATTCTTTTATGTAAATGACATCGTCTCTCGTCTCCTGTTATAGTGTAAGGCCTTGATCACTTCTTTTAACAGGTGTTCAATACATTTATGACATTTCATTGAATCTTTCACATCCTAAAAATCAAGAATATGTCCTCTGGTTTTGTCGTCATCTCTGAGCAACTATATTAAAATTGACATTTCTGTTTCAGCAAAGGCACAGTTCACTTTGCTAATGCATGGCCACACTTAAAATGAAGTGTCTGGATGAGTTACTAAAGCATGCGCAGGGTTTCTTAAGTGTAGCTGCAGTTCAGAAAAAACTAAATGTGGGAGATTGAGAAAGTTCAATGAATTACTGTCATCTTATATGGGACCCAACATGCCGAAATAGAAGTGAACACTAGACTCTTCACTCACCTCTTGAAAAACCTCAATCAATCACTGTTGAGCGTATGCAGAGCATACGTCAACATCAAGGTGGATATTATATATATACTGTGGACTGAACAATCAAATAAATTACACAGCTTAATGTGCACAAGACCACGTGTGAGCATATGCGATGATTGCATGTATGTGTATTTCACTTTCCAGCTGCCATTAGTGACCTCCAGTCATAACTTGAAGAATTCTAGCGCCTGCAGTGGAGGCCAGTCTGTCATCAGACATAAGTTCAAAGACAAAACTAAGAGGGGGGATTAGTTTCAGCAGTATATTGTGTGTAATTTCTGTATGTGATCGCAACACCGCCACACTGACTGTTAGCTTGGTCTTGTGCCAAAAGCATGAGTCAAACCGGGAGATTGTAACATTTTGTCAACGCCCCTCAAATATGAAGTATGATGATCGTTGAAGAGTTTAACCTTTCCCTTTTTTTCGGTCAGACGGACTGTGCACAAACTTTGCCACCTTGCTTTAAAATAACTCACATGATCACAGATCCAACTATTTAAAATCAAGACAGCCAAAAAAGGCTCAAAGCGGGGACACAAAAACAGCCGTTAGTGGGAGGAAGACGAGTCCACATCAAAGTCATCAAATATGTAAAAGCTTCAATAAAGTCCAAAAGTCCATTTTGGCCAAATTCACTTTTCTATATTTACAGTAAAAACTGCAATGCGGGAGAAATTCACTTTCCAGTACTAGTTGAAGGTTGATTTTTCAATCCGATGAGATAAGATGAAATAAGATGATTCTGTTTACTAGGCCTCAACATGTTGTGATGATGTATTTGGAGGCTGAGCGGCTCTCATGTGGGTAAACACTTGGTGGCAAACATGGATATCACACAGGAGGACAAACCTCTACTGTATCCCAAAAAACATGATTACAAAGTAACAGGATGGGAAACAAATCCTTTACAAACGCCCGTCGCTACTGATTCCAGCAATCAGCTTCCTGTTCCTGAGGGAGAAATGGAAAATGTAAGTGAGTGTATATTGAAGTTCTGTTGGTAAATCTTTTCTCTGGATTAACGATGTAATCTTTGCACCAGAAAAAGCTTCATGTATGGGTGCCAATAACCACTGTATTTCTCATGCTCTCTCAACCTCTATCCCCCTGTGCTGTTAGTATGCCGGGTAGAGGGTTTCATGTTGGAGCAGAGGTCACATTTAACTCTTACCTCACATGTAGCAGGGCAGCTAATCTTCAGATGTATTCACGGTTTAGTATATGCTACTCTTTGTCTATGTGTGTGTCTGAATGTGTAAAAAAAAAACCTTTTAGCCCTTCCTGCTTCCTAGAATAGAGATGTGATTATCAGAGCGCGTCTCATGCCTCTCTGGTTGCTTTTGTTAACAGTGTCCTCGTGGGAATATGGTGGCCCCTGGCTGATTTAAAGACCTGTCAAGCACGCCTGTGGTCCAGGTCAGTGTCAGGAGGGCCAAGCTAGGTCATGTGCCCGGAAGGGGCATGACACAAGTAAGCAACAATCATCCATATCATTTCCAAGTTCTTCTTTCGCAGTGACACAAAGTCATATAAATGCAAAGTGAAGCTGCAGGCTGTGGGCTTTGTGTGGGTGTCGACAGCCGAAGGGTTCGTCATTTGTTGAGAGTCCCCTCAGAACAGTTATAAATAAATACCTGGAGTACAGCCTGCAAGTTTGGAGGAGTCAGGAAACTTCTTTCTCCTTGGAACCTAAACAAGAGTACACCAAGTTCTAAGAGATGCTGACCTAAGTCAGGCAAAGAGGTGAGGGAGATTTGCTCAAGTATCACAGTGTTCACATGAGGGTGACCGGTTGACCCTTGTCCACCTTGAATATCAAAAGGGTTATTTTTAAAGATTCCCTAATGCTAAATCTTTCTCAGTCAAGGCCTTGTAGCAAGGACACGGCCTATAAAACAAGGCATAAGCAATGATCAAAGGAAGTGTTGTATTTGCATGTTAGTCGGGTTGCTGGTGTTTTCATGGAGATTTGCAAAACTATAGAAACTACAAAGATGTATTAATTTCCCCATATGTCAACTTGACAGCCATCTCTGATTTTAATAATGGCAACCACAACATATATTAAACATGTTACAAGGGATACATTTCAGCAGGGATTGATTAATGATAATTGGGTTTGTTGTATTTTTAGTTCAATGGCTTTGAGGTCTGCCATCTTTATTATTTGGTATTTCTCAAGCTAGACATTCTGGTTTAAAGGGGGGTTAGCTTGCCACAAGAAGTTTATTTCTCTCTTAATCAGTGCTTTTCACATCTGAAAACACTACGCATTGATTATAACTTTAATCACAATGATGAGGTACTTCGTCAAAAATAAATCAAAGTGAAATAACACAAAAAATGGCAGGTCGATAAGCGAGTTTTACTGCATTTCTTCCTTGATTACCTTTTTAATTGACAAGTAGACATGCTAGCAATAATAACCGTCATTATCTAAGTTTCCAGATTGTTTGATATTAATTCTAGAGGCTCAGTTAAACCATGAGACCCATGATGCAGTAGGGTCAGCTGAAGTCCAACCAGCCGCTGAGATGATAGATGTGGTTAAATATAGATAGCACTGGCTAGCTAACTTGTCCAGGGGATCGCGCTCGGGCTATGTCACAAGGCCTGCTGTGATTTAGTGCGAGATCTTTCATCTAAAATCAGCCAATGGCGTAATGGAGCCAGACTTTTTTTCCATGACACAAACCAGAACAATATTTCCCCCGTGGCTTGAAGAGATGAAGTGAATCAATTAAAAATAAATGGAGCATGATGAGACATTAATTGTTGGTGCATTCTTAGACCCTCCAACGCCCTGGTGGAGGGTTTAAGAGGCAGACCTCAAAAGCAGGGCAGCAGGGGGAATGGTGACGGGGGTCAACCCTTTACCTCTGTGACTCAAAGGGAACATGCCAGTGGGATTAGGGTACATGATTTGAATAGCCCAGTATTTTGGAAGATGTTAATGTGAGTAGGGCTGTGCAGTGCATGTGAGCAGAGGGTTTCCTGTGTGACCATCTTTTCAATGTCACAAAGCAAATGTCGTCACACCGCGCAGCAAAGTGGCACTGTGGGTTTGTACAGGTTCTTATTCTTGCCACGTCCTTCTTAATCAAGTTAAAGTTAATAAAGTCTAAATGTATTTGCTGAACTGCAGCCTCTGTGGCCACAAGTGACTCGCTGGCGCATGCTGAAACACAGTGTAACAAATGCACAAGTAGAAAGTAAAAGTCAGCAAACTAACTCAACAATGTCAGTTACACAGCAATACATCAGCCACCATTGGCTAAGGTGTCATACCCAAGCCCCAAGCACTGGGCTACTAGGCCCAAACATATTCTTTTCTACATAGACTTACATTGGGAGGGAGACGTCTGTAAATTGGCGGACTTCTACATCTTTTTTATTTTCAAGGAAAATCAACTTTCTAGGACAAAAACCTGAATGGTCCTCATTTGAATCATTAGGTCCTTGAAATGAACAAATATCCAAATCCAGAGTTATTTTCCATGGCAAAATGAACTGCCTTTCATGTAATCAAGCCGCAACCAAGAGGCTTGAAGGAGGTGTTAAAGGAAACGCTAGTGCGCTTGCTCTACGGAGCCCATGGATTCTGAAGATTCAGGTAATTTTTATACTCAACAGTCGAGCCATTTAGACTTCATGCACCACTGAGCAACTTTCATGATGAGAGGACAGAGGGGAGACAGAACAGGAGTTTCTTTCAATCTCACTCACTTTCATTTGAAGCTAGACTATGTAACCTTTGAAACAGTAACACAGTCTTCCCATACATAAATCGAGCAGAGTGTGTGGAAGAAAAAGATATGAAGACAAGTGAGCATTAAGTCAGATATTTGAAAAAGAGAAATCTGTACTTTTTGACACAAAATAAGTACTTTTGACTTTTTCTGTCCTGATGTGCAAAAACATGTACTTTATATATATATATATATATATATATATATATATATATATATATATATATTACAAAAGCCTTTTTCAACGTAGATGGAATGAAGTGCAGGATTCATTATTTCTTTTTACTGCACTTAAGTCTCTGCTCATTCTTTCTTGCCCCTTTCCATTACAAGGGTATTCTTTGATTGATGGAATTTCTTATAATAAAAATGGAAAGACATTCATTAAGCGTGATCTTCACACTCTGGACACACACTCATCACTCTTGAGTGAGTGTGGAAACGAAATTCCATTCATGCACGACTCATAAATGAAAATGAAAGTAGACACAGAGGGAAACGGCAGCGCATAACCAATGAAGACTTTAGACAGGCTGTGATTTTTTTTTCCTGTCTCCCCAATGAAGCAAAAATCAGCTGGGGGATGAAAAGACCATCCATCTCGAACATTACTTATTGATAAGTTCATTACACAGCACATGCCAGACATAGTATGGACCACACACACTGACACACACATACTCACACACTCACAAGTGTTAAGAGTGCAGAGTAACCACATGAATAAGTAACTATGTAATCAATCAATAAATGAATGTGTGTGTGTGTGTTGTGTATACTGTACACAAGGACTGGCAGAGCAACAGAAGAGGTGGAGCAGAGGTGCATCTCTCTAAATGTCAGAGCTGATTAATTAACTTAAGCTACATCTGTCATCCATGCTGTTCATAGTTAGCGGACTTTAACAGCAATAATCCCCGTTAGCTCAGCCCCAGTAGAAGGAATTGAGGAAATGAAGATCTACACGGCAGCCAGCAAAAGATTAAATATGACTTGGGAGTGAAGACAGATTAAATAGACTGAATGATACTGATCGCCACTGGATAAAATCAAAGAGTTTACCTTGAATTATTACTTTTATGAGCTAGATTGAGTATAACTTGGCTGGCTTTTATGTAGGAAATGTATTGTTCAGCTAGAGAAATACCTTTTTTATTCCTTTGAGCAGACTGGTCAGCGTGCAGGCGTCATGTCAGAGTCCACACGCTCCCTCTTTAGCTGTGACTGCTGGACTGGAGGGCAAATAAGGGCATTACTGTACATGACTGAGCCGTTGAAACCCTTCCTCAAATATCTACTTTTATTATGTCGGTCGATGGGGAGGGCAAAGAGAACCCTTTCATGTTGTCAAGGTTTCACACGTCTCTTTTCGGAGTGAATGAAAATGAGAAAGCGAGTCACATTTCTGCGAGGACGAAAGCCCAACGGATGTGTTGTGCAAAGTTAAGCCTTTCTTCAATTTGAACGAAGACCAAAGAGGACATTTTTGTCATCGTGCCATATCTGTTGGTTTCTCATGAGCACATCATGGGTATTTACTGATGTCCACACAGCTTACTTCCTATAAAACTTGTATTAAAACAATTTTCCCATGATGAAAACAGAAGCTTACAAAATATTACAGATAACGAGATTGGCAGGCAGCCTGGTGTGATGAAAGGCCTTCTAGGTTATCTTTTCCAAACACCAAACATGCGCCGCTCTCTTCATAGAAGCAGACGTGTTTCATAATTTGGAGTTAAAGAGCAACAACCTTTACTATAAGCCAGAGCCAATAACCAAACAAGCTAATATGCTTTTCCAAAATCTAAGAAATGACACAATGACAATGCTAATTTTCCAAAATTACAAGGAAAAGCCAATTTTCTTTTGCACTTACTTACTGTCGTCAGTAGGAAACACAAAGCCTGGAGCTTAAAGACTGCACCACATGAGGAAATGACTCATTTGACCGCTTTGCTAAATTCTGAAGAAATAATGTTCAATTAAATTGAGTGGTTCATCACTTTTTCCCCCCCAGAAGCACTGCTTTCGTCCCTTGCAGAATCACCCCTCCAAATGTAATAATCACTTGCAGCGCTCATTGTGATCCTCCTTGGAAGGTTAAGCTGCATCCCCTGTGTCACCTCACGAGAGAGCTGCTCTTCTCAAGGAGTAGGAGTACAAATTATCTGATCGTCTCTGTGCTCTTCCCGTGGCCAATCCTGTGTAATCTAGCGTGAAGTCAACACCTTTTTAACGGTGGTGTGACCTATTCCCCGCTGACCCAGCGGGTGATGGAAAGAACTGAAGAGATGGAGACAACAGGAGAATCTGAGAGAGTGAATACGTTGCTGAAATAAAACTGTAAGCATATCAGATGGTGATTAGTGAGGCATTCCTGGCTTTGTAAGTCCTCGAGGTCGAGAATGATGTGCGAGGATTCTCATTAAATCCGATCAATATGGGATTGGGGCGTTTGTTTGTTCACCAAGAACACAACAAGAGAGAAAATGCAAAGCAAATACTGCCATCTAAGGTTTTTCGCTGGCAGAAAATTCAATTGTTTTCTTTGAGCGGGATGTTTCTATTGCAACAGCAGAGGTCCCGTTAAAGTCTTTTAAAGATTTAGTTTCATACCTGTTAAAACACGAGCAGCCACTTAAGCCTTTGCTAATTCAATACCTGTAATACCACATTTTAAAGAAACATCAAATTATCAACATCTGCTGCATGACAGATATCGCTGAATAATGCAAAGCGCACATGACGTACTTTAAGAATGCTGCCGCTGACTTATTTCCCTCAAAGTGAACAATGTCTTAATATTAATGATGGCAGTGTTTGTTATCCAAAACATAATACACTTTACACATAGTCTAATGCAGCACAGAGCATCAAATGTTTAGGGGAAATAAAGAGCACATCTGTGTGCAGAGCACATACTCTTTCGCTCTTATTCCTGCTGTGCTGCTTCATGAGTGGATGCTGTGATGTTTTGTAAGAGCGAACAGACTTTAACCTCCCTGACACGTGCTCTATACAGCTCCATTAAAACAGAGATTTGCTGAGGCACTAACACGGAGTTGGGCTGGCAAGGGGAGTGTTAACCCTAAAGCCCAAAAACAGTGACACAGAAGAGGGAGAATGAAGACTGAGGCTTTTTTTTTTGGCGTAATCTCTTCAACTCCAGATCACCTCCATTTCTGGAGACTATAGATAAAAGTTATGAAAACTAATTTGCAAATGTGCACTTTCCCCATGAAACTAGTAAATAAAAAAAAGCTACAAAACCCCCCAAATCTCCCTTACAAGAAAGAGGCTTCAAAATTGGATTTGTGTGGCGCAAGTGCTGAGGAGAGAGATTACACAGGGAGAAGTGCTTAACATGTGCAATTACTGTGAAACCTGAGCAGTGTTGCGGCATCTCGGTGTATGTGTGTGTGTATGTGTGTGTGTATGTATGTGTGTGTGTGTGTGTGTGTGCGTGTGTGACGAAGCTTAATGCAGCTGTTTAGGCAAACCTGACGTGAAGTCACTGCTTATGCATTCAACACAAATTCCTGCTCAGAGAAGATCATTTTGTGTGTATTACAGCATGTCGTCCAGGTTTTTGGAGTGCACTCCGGGACGAGGACTCTGCCCGGAGCTGTCAGTTGGTATTTTCCTCTGGGTCTCATCTTATTTGACATCGCCGGTCAATAATAGGCTGTTCTATAAAAGCACCAATATCAAGCTTATGAAACGGCTTTTGAACTTTTGACGCTGCTTAGAAGTCGAAATTTCTTTGTGGCTGAAGGTTTTGCAGCTTTCTGTGTGTCAAGATGCTCAGGAAAGTAAAAAAAAAAAAAAAAGCGTACAGACCACTTGCTAGCATGAAAATGAACCACTTAAATTGATGAGGTGGCAATTTAAATTATGTGGTGGATGTTTACGATTAAATCTGTAGAGATGGACCTTGAGTGAGCCGCGATATTTGCTTTGAAAGCAGAATCAACACCATTGTCTAATGTGGAGTCCTGTATCATTCATTAGACGGACGCTAACCATATGACAGCTGATTTGAATGGAGCAAAACAGACTCTCATTACCCTTTGGAGATGGGTTAATTGCGCTGGCCTTTGCTATAATGTCAATACCGCGAGTGGGGCTGTATTCTTTGGCTGATAACTCCGCAACCAGAGCTGGTCAGAAATAAGCTTTTGAAAAGTTTTGAGTTTGTAAAAATATGCACATGACCTTAAGGAAATGTCGCTGACAGTCAAAATACCGACCCTGTGTCAGAGCTAGCTGTTGTTGGAGGTGGGATCCCTGTTCTGAGGTCAGTGAGGAAGCCCCTTTGTGCTGCGGGTTAAATGGCTTCTTGCCTCGTGGTGAATCAGGGGGCGGTGGTGACGGAGGGAAGGTTCTCACAATGTGAGGCCCGATCTATTAGGGGAAACCATAGCCCTCGTGATTGACGAGTTGCTCAACTTCATCCATCAGGCCTGGCACACAGAGGTCTGACACTGCCATATCCCTCCCATGTGGCCCGGCCCGCTACAACCCTGAGCTATATTTGCGAGCTGACATTAATGCCTCCCTCTTTCTCTGTCCATGAGGCTGCAAATCTATGGCTACCCTATCCTCTGCTGCTCCATTACAGCGGCTTCAAAGGGGACGTCATCGGATTTAAAGTTCTCTAAATGAAACCTGATGACTTCCCAAATTCTTGGAAGGAAGAGCAATTAAATGCACAACAGTTCCTCACACTTTCATATTTGTGGTTCTCTTTAAAAAAGATGTAATTTTTATCCAAAGGTAATTTACGCTGCAACACAAAAATAAGGCAGCCACTGGGACTTTTTGGGGTTATTGATAAAAAACTGAAAATAAGTGTGCAGATAAAATGTTCTCCCGAGGAAGAGATAGAGAAATACAGTGGGGAGGGATGCCTATGTTTTATGGGGGTCGTTATTCATCTGATGATAGCTTTCTAGCCTGTTTACTTCCCCGTCTGAGTCTGTGTCTTCATTAAAGTGCACTTGGCTGTTGATCCATGCTATAATTTTGATTAAAACCCATAAGTGAGCAAGGAAGAGAGCAGGTTTGTATTTTCCACACTTATTTTTATATTTAATTTTTGTAAACTGGGGAGTCTAGAAAGCCGAAAGAGCCTCTTCACAGTGGGGAGTCCTGAATAAGAATTTAAAAACAACACATAATGCTGCTCTAAATTCAGGTAAGGACCAGGAAAAAAAGCTGCAGTATGCGCAGCTCACCTTGAGCCTGCAATAAAAAAATCAAAAAAAAATCACAAGGACCAAGGCAGCTGTCTGCATTCAAACAGCTCGAATGAGAATCTCAGATGACCAATCTGATTCTCTAAAAAAAAAAAAATCACAGATCTCTAATACTAAACTACTCTTAAAAGGGACAGTGTGTAACATTTATGTGGGGGGGGGGGGGGGGGTATTGGAAGATATTGAATATAATATTCAGAACTATGTTTTAATCAGTGTATAATCACCCGAAACTAAGAATCGTTATGTTATCCTTCGCTTAGAAAAAGCCACTTATGTCTCAGTAGGGGCACACAAACACACACACACACACACACACACACACACACACACACACACACACAAACGCCAAGAGCGAGCAGATATGCCTCTATGGCAGTGGTGGGCCGTCAGCTCTTTTTCTTTTGTAAACTTCTCTGCCGGCTGAGACAAAGCAGCCAGGAGGAGAGAAGACAGTAGGAATGACTGATACTGACCAATGTCTGTGTTCTTCATTCTTTATAAACTTTAATGAGATTTTACATTAGTTTCTAGTGAGATATGAATGACTTATATAGTGACTTTACTGTTGTAAACATAAATGCTGCTGCTCTACAAACAATATTTAGCTATATCTAAATTATAAATAACTTCTGATTCTGTTCTGAATTTATTTGTTTTTAAAATCGTATACATCTTTTTAAAAACAAATATTTAGTCATATAGAAGAACCGAGTATTGAAAAGACTAGCCCCTAGTTATACTAAAATCCTAAAAGGTACCTATCCCTACCTGTAGGCCACCGTAGTTCTTCGACACGCTTGCAAAGGGAGGGCTGAGCTGAGGGGTATTTAGCTGGTTGCAAACTGTCACAAAACTTACACACTGTCCCTTTAAAGATATCTAAATGAACAGCAGCTACAGCTGGGCTCACCGAGAACCCAAACCCGCACGGAGTGAGGAATGTTATGAACTGGAATGATCGAGGAGCTACTCGGTCTTAAGTGATATTTTATGGATTGTCATTAAGAATCAGACAGCTGTAAAACCCAGCTTAGGCATGCTTTCACTTCTCACATTCAGTGGAAGCTCCAGCTAAGTGCAACACGAGGGACATTCAGCCAAGCAACAGGGAACAGGTCCACTCCGGGGACCCTTGCATAATTCTTTTGCATAATTTCCTTGATAAAATCCTCCTGCGTCATCTTAATGTAGTGTAATTAATGAGGGCAACTTTGCCCTGGTTAATTGAAAATCTGCAGAGTGAGTCCCCCAATGGAAGCAGAGGGAGAGAGAAAGAGGTTTTAGCGTATCGCTATCCTCGAACGAACTCAGCTAAAAAGCCCCCGCAGCATATATACGGAAAGCTCCTTCTGTATTCGGCACCACCTGAACAATATATTCTCTGAAGGTTTTTTTTCCAAATCCAATTTGAGATGGCATCTCCTGCCTCGGGCTCGGTGTTTGGGTCGTAGCTCACGAGAAAAGGAGGTGCAATTATGACTTGGCGAGGGAGGATTAAGGGCCCAATGAAAATAAAGACTGTTAGTTTAGAGACACCACATGGGAGAAATTAAACGAAGGCTCGTGACTTCTGTCAGGAAAACTCCTCAGACGGCCACGTCACTGTCTGTCCTCTCGTCTTCAGGCTCCTTCACATTAGCGAGGGGGGTTTTTTCTTTCTTTCCATTCATCCCAGCAGACAGTTGAGGCGGCAATTTGGGTGATGAATAATGAATGACAATGTCAGTACTGTGTGTAAGACAGGTGAAACAAATAAGCCGTGAAAAATCTGTTTTGAATACGTCAAAATGACTGCTCCTTTACTTCAATGGGTAAACACTTATTGTGCCGAGGAATTTGACTAACAATGTCGCCAACGCGCTCTCAAACTAATAAAGCATTTTTTCATTTCATTCGTTCTACTTCACAAGGCTTTAACCTTTTCTTATTTTGCATGTGTTCAAACTGAATAAATCAAAAACATATTATGACAAGAATGCTGATAAAAGCACAAAGAGATCATATAATGGATTCATTTCACAGACGTGCGCATGCCTAAACAAGCAATATCACCCTGAAAATTTTGAAAAATGCAATAAAAGCAAATCCAATTCAAGGTAACAGGAACATTGAAATTCTTTGGGACTATAATACTGTCCGTTAGTCACATGCACCATCATTTCATCTGGACTTATATTCATCACCAGAGTGAAACACTCCATTTGGCATTGTTGTGCACACTTCATTTTCCTCTTGATTAAGCCTGCCTATTAGTGCCTTCCAACAGCAGTAGGGCACACCAGGGACAGAGGACTGCTGAAGAAATCGCACAAGAAAACAAGATCGCACAACGGAGCCAGCCGAGCCTCTGGGTTCCGGGCGCACACTTCGACTCCCGGTTAATTAACAGCGTGTTTGAAATGATTTTGATTTGTATTTTTGGTCTCTTTGTGGAAAGAAAACTTTATGGTTATAAATAAAACATGCAGTGTACCTTCTCATGATTATACGAAGAACGGCTGAGGCCAAGTGGTTCTGCAGGAGGCAGCCTTTTGTTTCATACCTGCAGGTCGGGATCCAGAAACTCGTCTGCCTGCATGCCGAAACGCCGAGCAGATAGAATCACTTGCTGTTACCCAACACTCGCTCCAATCCCCGGATCTACCACATTCAGCTGATCGATACTGGCGAATGATAAGGCACTGCACGCAATAACCGCTTTCTCCTACATCACCTCTCTCAGCTGGACTTCAAGACAAAAGTACATCTAAATTGGCATCTTTGGACTATTTTCAGATGCCCAGCCCTGCAATGTTCTCCCGCTTTGCTGCATCTCTAGATCCCCGAAAGAAGAATCAGTGTAACAGAGCTGATCTGTGAGTCTGCGGGCTGGACCGAGGCTGACGGGGATGCAGGCTGCTGTAGCAGGTAGAACGCAAGAAGGAACATACAGTAATATTGTTTAACATTGAGGGGTGAGAGCTGTGGAGATATATACTGTGGTGATTTGTATTTGGTTATTGTGAGACTCCAGGTAACCAATACCAACGCAGCTCCTCTGGGACACAACAGTGAAATGCTTGGACTGGCCATGGAGGATGAAAACGGTCTAGTTTTAATAATCTGCATATCCGACCCAGCAACTCTGCTTGACTGTCTTCTCATACATTCTCAACACACACACACACACACACACACACACACACACACACACACACACACATACACACACACACATATATACACACACACACACACACACACACACACACACACACACACACACAGCAGAAGATAGAGTACATATAAAGGAGTATGTGTCAACATGTCAGGACTCTACTCCTCCCTGTGGCATCCTGATCACAGCTGCACAGTGTAGATAATTGGGTTGTAATTAGATGAGAATACAGTATAGAAATACATGTAGTGTTGAAGTTGGCGCATCGCCGCTGGATATGGGTTGCGAGAAAAAGAGCACTGTAGCCGTTCTGCATGATTGCCTATCGAGAAAGGTCATACGAAACACACCACAAACACACACAGATGTATGCGTACGTGCACACAGATCCTTCTGTTTGTGGGCTGCTAGAGGAAGTTGCCTTGACACATCACTGCATTTGGTTTCCACATTCTGCCCGAAGGGAGATGGCGCCTTGCCAAGCTCCTTTCCGCTGAAATATTAAGGCTAGAACCCATTGTGTGCTGCTAATTTGAGAAAGTGCTGACAAGGGACAGAAAGGGAAGGTAAGAATCATGCTCCCATTTTCTTTGCGCTCTCTTTTCCTCCCTTTCATCTTTGCACAGAAATGATCACCTACATCATTACTGAGATTAGATAACATAAACAAAACTGCCCTATCACATCCAAAACTCTGATTATGCAGCCTCAACATGGGAAAAAAGAGAGATGAATTGCCTCAGTAAACATGACTGCACACACATTTACATATTCTCAGATGCTTGAAGTCATACTGCAAGTGTGAGCGACTGGCCAGAGCTTGTAAACAAACTGCGGGGCAGAGTGGAGGCTGCAGATCTCAGGGTCTTTCATTCAATTTACGTGATACATCGAAGCCCTGCAGGCAAGTTATGCCAGCTGCCTGATCGCTACAATGCTACACAATCTAAAATGTCTGAAATATAAACACTTCCTTGTTCCCGATCAGCCTCATCTTGAAATTAACAGGTCATTGTCAATAACCTCAGACGGCATAAAAAGGACATAAAAATAGTATCTGACAGAGTGTGAAAAATATCCATTAACAAGAACTTTCCGTGCAGATCTCACCTGCACCGACCGTGTTCTCACTTCTCTGCTATCTGCCTGCATGGGTATCAATAATTAATGATTGTGGCTCTGCCCTTGCCTAGTTACATTCCACTGCAGGATAACTACCACTCTGCAGACTGCAGGAAACTGATGACTGCCTAGAGTGCTCCGTTTTTGTTTATAGGCTTTACGTCTATCGTAATATTTCATTATACTTGTTCTCGCTGGAGTGTAGAGGCTGGAAGAAAAGCCTGGTCGCTGATATCTCCCCGTTTTGTTTATTCACAAGGAGGCATAAAAAAAAAAAAGGTGATTTACGTTCCGGACAGTGATAAGGTAAAGCCTCTTGCCGGTTCCTGTTCATCTCTGAGAGATAACCGGAGGCTGGATGTGAAGAGCATCCCTTCCAGTGCAAAAGTGTTGTCTGTGAAGCTCTCGAGAAGACTGATCAATACACCCCCATCTTACTATTTTCTCTCTGAAGCTCAAAGAAATCCCTATCCGCTGCACCGACGCAGAGGAGGTGTGAAGCTAAAGCGTATAACAGTGGGCGGCGAACGTGGTCAATTCAATTATCCTGCTGTCAAAGCACGTTTTCTATTCTTGACAGCCTGCAAATCCTTTGGAAAAAGAAATGCCAAATACTTTGGATTGCTTTAAATATCTGTGGAGTGTCAATTACATATCACCGCCTTCATCGAGAGCCATTTACATGTGAATTCAGCAGGAACGTATTATTTTTGAGACATTTTGATTCATAAGGATGTCAAAATCCAAATGTCAAGGGCTGTGAAATGTAACAATGCTAATTTCTTAGGTTAAAGGACACTTGGATGGAGAGATCTTTTGAATATTTGCATCCACTTATGTGTCTCTTTGTGTGCGTGTCTAAGTCACTGAATTACATGGAGGGCTGTGCTGTGTGATCACGGTGAATACTGTGAAGCAGGGGAGGTAGGTATGTTGGCTAAAACCACAGGACGACTGAGTCACAGACAAAGAAGTTTGGGTCAGTGACACGGCCCAAACTCTGTCTCTCTGCTGGGGAATGTCAGGGGAACATGAACATCTAGATTTATGCAAACTTTAGGGGATGATAATCCATCATGAAATAAGTCGAGATCCATTTCTAAATCAAAAATGTGTCACCGTTTCCTGAACTATATTTGGTCTAGTCTATGTTACTGGCCACTTTGAGTGCCTGCTCAACAACAAAATAAGTGCTCACAAGTTTGTCTTGCCTCTTGGCATTCCAGGAAATGGGAAATATATTTTCTCATACATTATTTATTATCACAAACATATGAATTTCCTGTATGCAAGTTATTATGTGATAGTAAAACTGTAATTTACTAGACTGGAACAACCATTTTTCCCTCAGACTTTCTTGTCTTTTGTTTTTTACTTGAAGGATTCTATCATTTCTGAGAACGCCCTTGTACAAATGTTTGAGTAATGGGCATGTACGTCAGTCCTGTTAGCTGGAGTAGTGTGTACATGACAGGAGAGTCACTCACTGCATTTTGATCAGATATTGAAACTACAGGATGTTAATTATTATTTAGTTTTGCTTTTTATAGAAGCCAAACGCAGTAGTGTTAAAGCAATAGTTCAACCTTTTTGGGAAATATGCGTATTTTCCAGAGTTTGATGCGGAGATCGCTACCTCGCTAGTGTTTGTACAGTTAATATGAAGCTACAGCCGGCAACCGGTTAGCTTAGCTTAGCATAGCACCCAGTCTGGAAACAGGGGGGGGGAACAGTTAGCCTGGCCTGCTGGTGATAAATAGCTAACCCTTAGAGGTGCATTTGGACAGCACCAGGCTAGCCATTTCCTCCTGCTTTCAGTCTTTATGCTAAGCTAAGATAACAGGCTGTTGGCATTAGACACGAGCGTGGTATCAATCTTCTCAACTAATGTGTATGAAGAAAGCGAATAACCAAATCCAAAATGTCAAACTTTTTTTTTTTGCAATTGGTGAATAGCACACATTCCATAACAGCTGTGGCTGAGCTGTATTATGATTAATCAAGGCTACTGTCAGTGAAGACACTGGTTCATCTGCTTAATGTGAGAGTACAAAAGGTCAATCTTATAAATATATAAATAACAAGTTTCTATTAAACTCAGGTGCAGCTGCAGATATGTCTTTGTGAGCTCTTGTTTTTAAATGATTCAGGATAAATCTTTCTATTAACTTGTTGAGAAATGTTCTCATGGGAATAACACACGTGGCTGTTAAAAAAGAGGTTTCAATCAACATCAAAGAGGAGCACATGGTTTTAGTTGCAAAATGTACTCCAGAGCAGCACCAACTCCACATTTGGTATTTGGTAAAAGCGCAGATGGTCGTATCCCAAATGAATGCTTTCTTTCCATTTTGTGCAATAACTCAGCCTGAGTCTGACTAATAAACGAGATGGGGAAAAAGTCACATGGAGGTAACAATAATAATAATTGCAACAAATATGATTCTAATGTTTGTCGACTTTCAAGCAGATGCTAATCCAGTCCAGGTGCTCTGTACTGCACCACAGCGGGGTAAGCAGTGTTTAACCTATAATGTGGTGCACATCAGAGAGGAATTCCGAGATATACAAAGCAGAGGGATGACAGGTAATAGATTTGACTGAGAAGGAGGCCGCTGTAAACACTATATCCGAATTCCCAATGGCTGCTCTAAAAGCTCTTTATTCCCCTCCACTATATACTGTAAACACCTGTCTCGTCTCCAGTCTACTCCTCCTTCCACCCTCTCCACACAGGGACAGCTCATCATCCGGTACATCTCATATTCCATTCACACACAGTGTAAACCCAAGCTTTATGTGACTGGCCTGGGTAAACAACATCTGACATTTTGGCCCGATCTGCAAACAAATGCAGAAGGATGACAAGGCACTGGGATTTATTCTTTTTAATTAAACAATGCTTGCCACATGCAGTATTTTTGCAGTATTTGGATTCAATGTGCTGCAAGATTGAAAGCAGTGAAGAGCACAAGGTGATGTCATTGAATGTCTTGTTTTGTTTGAGAATGACTTAAACAATGAACTCATTATGAAAATAGTTACAATGACAATGCTAGTATGTTGACGTTAAGCAGTTCGAATGTTATTTGTAGTTTAGTGTGTTAGCATTCAACATTTGCCGATTGGCAGAAAACCCAAAGCACAGAGGCCGATGGGAATGTCATTCCTTCTGCGGGTATTTGGTCATAAATGAATAATTTAATTGTGATCTGATAGCGGTGTAGGATGAAAAATCCCCAAATTAATCACAATTGATCCAGAGGCGGACATGAACGCGAGTACCAAATTCCATAGTAATCAATTTAATAGTTGTTGAGATATACTGTATATTATGCTGCTGATTACAATGTGTAGCCGCTCACGGTTTAATGCAATAATGTATCCAATCAAATCCAGATTTTTTTTGCTTGATTAATTACGCTACTCTAATTGACTGACTTTTCAGATGATTTATAAGGATGTTAAAAAAACACACACGGATAAAATTAGCATTTAGAGAGATGTTTTCAGTTTGAACATCTCTCCTAAAGATGCCATGGCTATTTGAATATTGCATTTCTACAGAATGAAATGAGCTCCAAAAAGAAAGTGAGAAAAAAAAAGAGGCTATTTTCTCCTTGGCTAAGCCTGTAGGCTATTCAACACTCAAATGTGCATTTTTTTTGTGTGTATATACGTTTGTGGGTGTCTGCATCAGTCTCCTTTTAGAGCATGTGGAGCTTGGCGCTGAAATTTCCCCACCTATTTAGAGTCACTGACGGAGAACTAGTTCTGAAAAGGTAAAGCCTGATGTCTCACCCACAGAACGTTGTATAAAGACATACAACAAAGCAATCGCACTGCAAGCAAACATGCACCGAAGACGAACCGTGGAAGTGTTGATTCAGAGAGTGTAGAGCTAACAAGAGGAGGAAGGGGGACAGTCGCAGCACGAGCCACTGAAGGAATAAACTAACAAACACTTTGAGTTGCTCAGTCCTTGGTCTTGCAGCAGCAGGCCTACTGAGCAGAGAAAGTAAAGTTTAAAGTCCAAGAACAAAGCAGAGGTTCCATGATAGGCTTGCTAATCACTGCGGTCGGGAAACACAGAGATCCCATCTGCAGCTGCAGGCAGCAGTTAATTGAGGAAACAAATCTCTCGGATTCGGTCTCAACGTAATGAAATGTTCCAACTAAAATTGTTTATTTGCCTGCCCCGACCCGTCTCACTCTTCATTTCCAGTGTAATAGAATAGCCGGCGGTGAGAAGATTGTACCAAGATGTGGATACTATCAGAAGATCTGCCACTACTGCTGAGTCTGGTTGTGCTACAGCGCACGGTGACATGGTAACCTAAGCTGCCGCACGCAGGGCAGCACAGTAAATATCAGTTTGCTCTTCATGCATTCTATACTCAAACCACCAACCTGCACTCGGGTAGAATTTGCCAGATTGAGACGCTGCTTTGAGCCAAAGCTACAAAGTGGCTTTTACAACCTTTATAGTCTACGCCAAGGTTCAATTACAATAAGTTACAGTGTCAACTGGTGTTTAGTACAGAAGTTCTCATCATGACATTTGAAATATACACCTGTAGAGTTCCTTTTTGCTAGATAATCAGAACAAAAGGGTGATTTGGCAAAAATGCAAAAGTCTGCTTCATGTTTGGGAGAAGCGAGGCTGGGACTGGCAGAGTGAAAATATATTAAAACGGTGTGAATTCACTGGATGATACACACATCGAAAGTGCACACGTCGTCTTCATTACACCTGGATTTGTTGGCTGCAGCCAGCACTACAGCCAGCCAACTTTAAAGAAAGGAAAGCGTAAAAAGACCTTTGATGAAAGTTGATGAAAAACACTAAAATCTCAGGAGGAACGTGGAGAGATTGAGCCAGACTGCTTTCCTTCGTAACTCAAAGCACATCATAGACATCCATCAGCCACTGTTTCAACAGGTGTCTTGCTTCTACCTCCTCGCTCCTCATTTTCTTCTGCTTTAGCATGCAAATAGCCCTCCTTTATTTACCAAGGAATGTCTCTAGAGTACACGCACATTTAAACGAGTGCTGTGCAGCGCGTTGAAGTGGGCCACCTCGGACGGATCCAAACACAAGGAGCGTTGAGAGAGCACTCCTCACTGAAAGGCCGCAGCGATGCACATTCTGCTCCATCTGACGCACCTGCGCTGTGATTGCTAAAGCGACGGGACATATTCAAGAGGTTTGTGCCTGTCCGCCTGTCGAACCGGGGTAACAACATCGGAGCTCAGGTAATTAGCTCTACGGCCCCCCCGCGCTGTCCTGACACGCTGACACGTCGGCTTTGTCCTCTCATTGTCCTCCATCCCTGGAGTATGGGCCCGGATAATAGTGGAGTGACAAGTCTGCTGTACTCCACGAGTGCCACACAGGTGATGCTTCCACAGAGCCCATCGCATTGTCACCGTGTCACCGCGGGAAGGCTGCCAGCAGAGAGCCGGGCTATCTCGTTTGGACAGGGAACAAATGAGGCAGAAGATAGAGCTAAAGCTGATCCATGCCATCCTCACTTATCGTCTGTGTCCAGAGGCCGTTTCAAACTGCCGTCTGCTGATTACACTAGCTTCATGTGCTTCATGTGTACATGTTGAACTGAGTCAATAGAGGTGACAAGGTTAATTATTGATCTCTAACAGGCAAATTAAATGCCTCATATAGTACGTAAAATGTAATTTTAGAACTACACTCAAATCTCCTTCAACAATTACCTTACTTTACCCCGACTTTCCATTCCCTTACAAAGAAGAAGAAGAAAGAAGACGACAGGAAATGAATTAGTAACACCTACTAAGAAAGAGAAGAGCTATTCTACAGCGGATGCATTTCATTGAAAAATGTCGACTTGATGTCACGTTGTAAAAAATGCAAAACCCACACAATTGGTTATAAGCGATGTGACCGATTTATATTCCCTGTGCCAATAAATAATAGGACACTAATGAGGTCGAGACAAAGGTCTAAATTGTATAAGAACAAAGCATTACACCGTGAATTAAATGCAACCTCCTTTTTCACCTTTCCTCCTATCGCACAGCCTCTCTCACAGAAGCTTTTGTTTGGCTTGCTGCACTGACAATCATGGTCAAAAAGAACGATGGCAGATCCGCAAACCAGCTGAGATGTATTATCAGAATGACTGTAACAAATGGTTAGATGCCCTGACTGTGCATCTAACCATTTGTCAGTGACTGACAGCACTAAAGCAAAGCCATAAACGGGAACTACTGTTCATGTGGCAAGCGCACACAGCAAATGCATGCATTTAAATTCTCTCTTAAATTACACTCTGGTATAATGAGGATCTGGATACCTGCAGCTGCACTCTCCACCTCCCTGTAACCAGCACTGATGCAGAGTCAACCCATTTCAAAAGAATATTGATATTTTGTTTTTTTTCCCCCTTTCTTGCCAGAGCACATCCTCTGCAAATAAATGCGTCTTTGAATGAAGTTATTCTTGTCTCACCATGAAAATGGAAACTGCTGATCACGAAGGAATCGTATGGGCGATAAAGCTGACCGCCCACCACAGTTAATATGAAAAACAGCCAGATTTGTCAGCTAGAATTGCGTTCTAAGGCGATTTCGGATAAGCAGCTAAACCAGGCTAATAAAGCCATTCTGATGTAGGCCAGCGTGAAATGTGATTGCTTTTGTGGGAGATTTTTCACGACAATGACAGACACGGCCCTCTTGTGGCTCACACGCATTAAAGTTTTGCTTATACGGATCTTAAAAAAAATGGAGAAGACGGGGGTGACTTGTCTGAGAAATAGTCTGTTTCGCCTATTTGTCCTCAATGTTCTAATTACTTACTTGTTGTTTTCACTTGTCACAGGTGTCTGTGATGATTCATTAGAAAAGACTCACGGACCCTGCTAGGCAATTTTGGATAAAAAAAAAAAATGGCAAGACGACAGAGAAATCCCTTCATCTCTCCAACAGACTATGCAAGAATTTAAGACAGAGTGAGAACATGCTGCAGCACATTATCTTTTCCCCTCACATCAATTTTGCAAGGTAAGCACTTCAATGAAAAATGAACTGTAGGGGGGAGGGGGGGAGCTTTTGAAAATGGGAGAACGCTTTCCAAGTGAAGCTAACAGAGGTATGCTTTTTATGTGCCAATTACTGGGCTCTCAATAATATCGACAGAGGCCAGCAAACAGGCATGTCAGCCTTCACATGTGAGATGAGGGCTGCCATTGTCTTCATCATGTGGAGATTTCATTCATCATCTGCCTTCGCAACTCAATTAGTACCCTGTTCCCAGTGCTGGAATCCACCGTTGGTTTGATTCTGCTGCTTACATGAAATGCACGTTTGCTACATCATGCACAGCCATAATTTATAATACAGCTACACCACGCCTATGGAGACTACACTATGCTGCAGAATATTTAAAGGCTGTTTGCATGTATTTTCTGTGTATGGGTATACGCAGACAAAAATAAATGAAGGAGGTCCGTTAATTCCATTGTTGTTGGCTAATTAGTGGCGTAAAGCCCAGCACAACATTACAGGATTGTAAAGCCCATGCGTTGTAGATGAATAATGCAGAAAATGAACTATGTTCTTTGCGCAGCTAATCAGGCTGGGGAGTTCAGAGCTGTCGGAAGTGAAAAGCAACTTACTTATTTAGTGAGAGTTTAATTTTACAGTCTGACTGATTCTCTCTGGGTACACCTGCGTTCAATTTTCATCTGCTCATCTAATGCTTATTAATGTCTCTGTTTTTTTTTTTTATGAATAATAAATATTACTGCAGCTATATCATATGGCCACTGGGTGTTTCACTCATGCCAATTACTCTAGAACTGATGTGGTTAAAGAGGAACTACACACAGGCTGAAAATCCGGGTTGTGCCGACATTTACAGTAGCAGCATGAGGTCCACACCGTATGACGTCAAATTCAGCAACCTGACACAAAATCCAACGGCTTCTGACAATGGTTGCGAGACAGATTGGGTACAGGCCTTTTTTTCTTTTTTTACAGTTTCATGCTGGAGTCGGTCTCAGGTTGGAATACTTTCAAATGCAATTTACGAAAAAATTGTCATTGTTTCTCTCAGCTGCTCTCAGTGTCCATTGTGGAGCTTTCAAAGCGAGCAACAGGAATAACTAGAAACAGGGCATCAATCCAGTTACAGTAGGACATTCCAATAAAAAAAACAATACAATCTAACTGAGTTTGTCGCTGACACTCGCGTCACATTCAATTTTAGGTGTAATAGACATAATGCACATAATAGATATTCGAAGTGGGAAGAGAAAGAGCGTAGCCAATGCGTTGCATCAGCCTGGAGAGATAGCGGTCAGTAATCGTTGAAATAAAAGCAAAAGGGGAGTTTCTTAAAATCCCCAAGGATTCAGGGAAGTACATTGCACTGTGACAACACTAGGACCTTGTTGTGAGACGAGAGCAGATGAACCAACTGAACTACACACAGTATGTAGCTGTGACCACAAATACAGCGCGTTACATTCGATCACAGCCAAACAGTCATCTTGAAACTGATCCATAAAGGTGAGTGTGGGGTTGCTTTTTAATCAAGTGTAAGCATTTACCTGATGAAAACACATAATTAATGGTGAGGAGCAAATTATGGGCTGAAATAGACCAAACGACTTGTCCCTGAGAGGAAAACAAAAACCACATGATGTGGATGCCAGGGAGAGTGAGAGGGATAGAGAGAGACTGGGATCTGAGAGTGACGTTGACTCACCTCTCGGGGAGCTGTCATCAAATATCAATGTGTTCACCTCTCTTGCTCTTGGGAAGAGGTCCTTCCCCTCCCTCCCTCCTTCCCTCCCTCCCTCCCTGCCTTCATGCTTCGCTTCCTCCCACCCAGGGAAAGGACAGCGTTCTGGGTCTGCCAGTCTGTCCTCTCAGAAGGGGACTGGGGATAAAAATCTGGCCGAGCCCATCTGCTCAAGAAAAGACTGTGCGACCAGTGCGAGCAAACACAAAACGCTGTCACATGGAGACCTAAAATGATTCTGAAATAGTTACAATGTGTGCGACATGGAAAGGGGGCATTAATGGGCTGACCCCGAACACGCTGCTCTGTCTTTTGCTGAAATGATCACAGTGATGGGGATTTGTCACAGAGCACTGCACTGATGAGAGTATACACAAGCAAAAGGTCTATGTTGATAATTACCCTGGCTCACTATGGATGAAAGAGATCGTTCACTGAAGGTGGCGATGACCCCATCATCGACCTATATAATTAGACTCCTTTCCCGAACCTCGTTCTGCCCACACCGAGCCGTCGCTCTTGTGTATGCCACCGCCGTCCTAATTCACCCATTACTGAAGCCTGGCTGGATTAATAAGAGAACGGGAGACATCTGCGCAGAAATAATGACAACTGACAGGGAGCGCAAACACCACATAGCCAGCGAGGGAGGTCTCTACATAAATTTCTCACTGTACTTGATATTTCATTAAGACAGAAAATTGACAAAATTGTGAACATAATATACAGCTTATATAGAATATGATTTTCCATTGTGGTCAGCATTTTGCCATGTTAAATAAAAGACGTTAGGTTAACTCAAATCATAGCAAACAAAACAGGGGCACATTCATGAGTTTGACATTTATTTTTTCTTAATGAAAGGTTAATAAATGTGGGCTCAAGGCAAAGAGATGCATTTTTTTTGCTGCTATTATTAAATATTTATACTTTGTGACAGACGGAATTGATAACAGCGGCGTGAACACCCTCATCCTGATAATTCATCACTCTAGGTGAACATCTGCAATTACTGACAACATGCAATAAAACTGTCATGTCCTTTCTAAAATGTAAGATCTGAGACATCCCTCTGTCGCAGAAAGAACTCCAACGTGATGGAACAAGGCTGGCTTTGCATGCATGAGACTGCGACAGATTCACCATTGCATCGTTTGAACACACAACCTGATATTTCCACTGAAACAGAACAGAAACGCGAAGCCAATGGTCTTTCATGTCTGGAAAATACCATCTGTAATTGCAAATTGGTACAACATTAACAAGCAGACCCATTTGCTTTAGTCACGATAAGACGTGGGCGAAGTCAGGAGGACAGTTTGAAACTCTGATAAGGAAGAGGATGGATCTGCACGCAGGGAGAATTAGGTTTACACAGTGTGTCGGTTATCTCGCTGCTGTAGCAGTGCAGGATCTTGACTAGTTACTGCATTTCCCTCTTCAGGGAGAATATCAGAGCAGTGTTGTGAGCACACCTCATGCACATCAAATAAGAGTCAACCTCAAATTGGATCAGACATAACGAGAGCACTGCAACAACCGGCTCTGATGAAGATCTGGGTTTCGCTCTGAAAACAAGATAGGCCTCCATTTAAAATCCTGCCACACAGTCTAATACATTGGCTGATGGTCTGACATGTACAGCATATTGTACAGAGTATGTGCAATTTCCCCATTAAAAAAATAGCTGTAAAAACATGTCAGGCATTCACAAACGATCATCTAGTCAGCGTATGTGCTGATGTGTTTCCATCTAGAAAGCAACGATATGTTGCATTTAATGGCTGAGTTATAACGCAGCAGTAATCTGCAGCGGTTTGGCGAAATAAATCAATATGTGCTCTAATGGTAAAGGCATAAATCTGTCTCTCATTTGTCACGGCTAACAACGTCGATGTGAATGTACCTCATCGCGTGTTGAAGCCCTGCTGGAGATGTGCCCATGGGCTCATTTTCATTCAAGCAGTGAACGCCTGAGTCCCTGACCCAAATTCAGGATGACACTTGTAAAATACACAAATTCGGAGTCAATCTGCTGCTCATATGTCTTATGCATTGTGGTGCGGTTGCCCAGTGTGTCCCCGGGTCTCTAAATGTTGTTTAAAATGGGGGAAGGAGAAAGATAAGGGGAATCAAGCTCTCGAGGAGGCTATGTGGGTTGTTCGAGCGGGTTTATGGTGGGAAAAGAACGGAATCAATTGAGGTAGCGGCCCAGGGGAAATAGGTCTTAAAGTCAGTCATTGATGCATCCTCAGCCTACAGCTGATAACCTCTGGAGATCTTAGGGAGCCAGGACACTGTTCTGATGGACTTAACTGCAGCTTTAGAAGACATCCGGTATTTCCAGGGAAACCGCCTCTCCACGCGACAATCCAAACCCGCGCATCGCTAAAACCACTATTTGAAACACCGTATGTATACAGCTTAGAAATATGCAGTTAGTTCACATATACATCCCACATACTGTTAATTAAACATGAGCAAGGTAATCTAAAAGGAATAACAACAATGATATTCTCTAAGCCTCCTCAGCAGAGCCGGAGGTGGATACTGACTGGGAAACATGGATTTCACTATAATTTGCCTTTAGGTGTCAGAAAAAAAAAAGCTGAGTGGTTGAACTCGCAAACTGTTCCAACATTCTACGTTTATTCACTGCTTAGGTGTAGATTAGCATTGATTGGTCTTCCTGGGGGTGAAAAGAGAACCTGAGGAAGACGTAGCAGTTTGAATTCACACCTGCCGCACAGGGACACGAGCAGCACCGAGACATTTGTCATCTGCGACGTGTGAAAGCTCCAACATGTTTTTTTGCCGCACTGATATTGAACCAAACGTTTTGAAATAAAACGAGGGGGGGGGGGAAAGCAGCATGAAGGCGACGTACATTCAGAGATATTTGTCACAGGCAGAGACTGCAACAGCACTTCAAAAAGCTTAAGCAGACCCAATCACAGAGCGCAGTGAGTCTGTTTTAGTGGCTCGCAGCTCCACTGAATCCCTAAGTCCACAGGCGCTACAAACTGTCGCTACATGACGTGTGAAATGTTCAAAGGCAGATGAAAAGCTACAACGATCGCACTCATTTTCTAACATGGATTTAGCCAGACTACTGTATTTTTGTACAACCGTTTACTTTATAATACCGATCACTTTGCACCTAATTGAATTCCATTATGAATGTGAAATTGCCCTTGGCTGTGAGGCTACACAGAGAAACTTGTGTTCCCCAATATCCTCTGAGTGGATGCCTTGTTTGGGCTGTTGTCAAATATCTAACTACAACGCAAGGAGTCTCTGCATGTAGGTACGGTAAGTGTGTCTGTCTGTATCCTTCACATACAAACAGGAGTGGGGATTCAGGATTCAGGACTCAGGGATCATTGACTGTAGCTCACGCTTGCTGCTGGATGCTGTAAAGGCGAACGTCATGACCGAACTCTTCCTCACTGTCGCGGTTAAGGAATGTCCCTTGAGGTAATATTGATTGGCTCAACAGGGTGATATGGGGTATTATTGCCTTTTCTTTCTTCTGCAAATTACTTAATTTATCCTGATTTTAGTACTATATAAATAAGCTCTATGTTAGCCTATTATTAGGTATAGCCTATTGCTGTTTTTTACAAAATCGTCTTTTGACGAAGACAAATCTGTTTATTTTTGAATGCAGAACACAGAAGAGCAACGAGGCACAGCCATTTGATTTCAGCTGAGACGCTGCGGTTTCGCCTGGTTGCTATGATCCAGAACATATCTCCTCCATTGTTGCTGTGGTTCAGCACTTGTAGCTTACATTGGTGTTTAGACAGCTGGGTAAAAAGGACAGAAACCAGCTCGGCGTTTTACCCAGAGTGAAACGTTTTTAGCACGGTGTAAAAATGCAGCGCTCCCATTGAAAAAAAACAAAACAAAGATGAACACAGCAGTTGCGGTTGGATTGTGAATATTGCGGATTTGGCGACAGCCCTACTGCAATAGTACACAAAAAATGACCAAAAAGAATAGATAAGACTTTGTTTAATCAATAACCCAAAAGCATGACCTATGAGGATATTTTCTTCTTCTCAGTTCAGCATTATAAACACGTTATTGACCACACTACTACACTGATGCTATTGCCTGAGGTGCACGATTTGGCACATAGTCATTACAAAGGATCCTGCTTATGTATGCATAACTAATGACACTCCCCCCCCCATCCTTCTCACATTCTCTCTGCTCTGAACTCCTCTGGCCTATATTTAGAAAAACAAGATATATTTAGAAAAGATATGATGTCCTTCCTGATGAACCAAAGACCCTATAGAATTGTTTAGATGACGGATAGATGTACCAAACACTCAGGGTTTCCTATATGCTGTAATTCCTATGTAGCAGCTACTGTTATTTCATCTGCTCTCAGGTTGTTCATCTGTCAGTACAAGTCAGTGCCACATAGCGGACACAGTAGCAACTGGGATAAAACTGCACCCCTGTGGCTCAATGCAAAATTAGAAGCAAACGTCAAATTTGATGTCAAAAATCTCCAAAGGCATTTATATAACCACTGTGTGCTTGTTCTGTGAGCATGGTATATTTAATCTCCGCCTTTGTAAGTTATTAACTTGTTGCCGTCTTCAGCTTCTCATGTGCCATAATCACCCTTTAACAAAATCAACTCATCAAGTCTGAAGCCCACCTCATTCAAAGAGTGATGGGGTGGGAGCCTTAATTCCTTTGCAAAAGCACCACCTACCTACTTGCACACCTCCGACTCTCACGCTCCATTACCTCGACCCCCTTGAGAGTGAAACACAGGAGCTCCGCATTCCCGGTTGATTTGCAGCATGAGCTAATGAGCTCAGCGGCGCCGCACAGCACAGTTGGGAAATCGAAGCAGCCGGAGAGACGTGTAAATTAGAGTGACCTCACCAGACGATCAGCTGGACGAAGGCAGGCGTACCAATCAAGGCCCGGCGATCTATAGGGAATGCTAATAACAAGGCTTCAACTGATTAATTAAGATGCATTTACATATAGTGAGGTTTTCTATGTAAATGCTGCAGAAAAAAAGGATCTCAGGTTCGGCAGTGTGGCAACTACATATAGTCAATGGAATTTTAGGAAATTAATATAGTATAAATGCTCGATACGGATGATTTTGAAGACATTTAATCTGTGACTGCTTGTATTGACCGTTGATTAGATCCGCAGATTACCTATCCTATCATGGCTGGAGGCGTAACATTCAGGTGGCTGAGGTTGACTCTTTATTCTGCCATTTCAAACTCAAATCGAATTCAACAGCCAGCCCTTTCACGGCGGATTGACTAAATGAAATGCATGTGACAGCACAACACATACAGCTTGTTTCATCACCCCGCTGAGCCCACTCAACCCTCATCTATTTTCCCTTGCCACGATCCTTGTTTCACCTGGCAGTGGCTGATGGAGTTCAGCTGTGCCTCTTGTGAAAAAGGAGAAGACAACGACGAAGAAAAAAAAATAATAGTTACAATACATGGTTTCTTGAGCCATAAAAGATGACTTCACTTTTTCATGTGCTGGCATGGAGAAGTAAAAACAGGCAAATTGCTTCAGCACCTCGGATCGCAAATCCCGGGGGAAAGGGACAGCTTTTGTGAAATGCTTTAAGGAACTTCATTCAACCAGACGCAGGCGTTCAAATACACTTCTTACGAACCACCTTGAGTCCGTCAATAGCTCTGCTCTTTGTAGCGTCACAGCGCAGGTACATTTGAAACCGTAAATGTCAAACACGGCGATTAAATCGATGTGGAAACTAATCTTCTGTTGCCTGGGACCAAATGGTTTATAAATCCCGCAGCAATCCCCTAAGTAAGCACAGGAATTCATGAATGCTCAACACATTTGGTTTTCTCTGCTCTAACAAAGGAGCGGCTTTGATACTCATGTACTTAGGACAAGACTGCTGAGCTGACACTTTTCTTTTAAATATGACTATCAAATGAAGCTTTAGCTTTTGATATGGCATGATGATGGCAAACCTTTGGATGGGCCCATTAAGCTACAGTGCAACCTATCTCTTACAAAGGAAAAATGAGCTTATGTGTGATGTTGCTTGTGATTTGGCAGAATAAATCCCTGTGTAGTGTTTTCGGGCCTTTTTTTTCTTTTCTTCTACTTTTTTCGAAAGGTGCTCAGTATCACTGGACAAGACAAATACGTGCAACAGTGGAGAGTAAATTGAATCTTGAATGGACGAGATTAACAGGGGAGGCTGCGAGCACAGAGGACATACTGCAGAGAAAGAGGCTGACGGACTTGCTCTTAGCCAGAACACCAACACTAATATGCTCACAAGGCTGACACCAATAGGTCTTAACATCAATCACTATATCAGGCTGGTCACAGTTCCTGTATGTGTGAGAGCACAACAGCCCCCCCCCCCCCCCGCCCCCGACTAAACGACACAGCAACAAAGGCCATTTGCTTTGATGATTGTTGGCTTCAGCATAGAGCTGTCCTAAGGAGTCGTGCTCTCAATCCTAACAGCTACACCCAATACTTTTCTAATCTACCCGAGACTCCCCCTACAGCTCAGACTCCTCTAATCCCTTATAAGAAAGAGGAGCCAGATGGTCACGAACAACTGCTGGGGGGCCTGAGGATGAGCGCATCTATGGAGATGCCTGGAGTGCCTACCGCTGTTTACCTTGTGCTTCAAGTTACCACCGTAAACCCCGTGGAGCGGGTGGTGTTCGGCTGGTGAGCGTGTGTACGGCAAGTGTGCTCATGCATGTGCGCAGTCAGAAAGAAGAGACCCCCGCTATACCTGGTGTCGGGTTACAGCAGCGCATCATTCCCCCTTCGGTCCTGAGATGAGATGTCAGAGCTTCAGAGGCAAACCTCCCTACCAGCTGCAGTAACCTTGTGTCAGTCCCAGGGGTGTCAGGATACAAAACGCCTCTCAGCCCTCCCTCCCCTATACAGTATCTCAGAGTGCTCAGGGCACCCCGTCCCGACCCCTCGTTGATGAGCGAACCCTTTATTCCCAGCTCTGCTAACCTTCAACTAGGCACACTGCTGCCCCAGAACCCAGAAAAGCCAGTCAGCCGGCCAGCTGCTGATGAGCCTCGCGCTGTCACATGCTGATGGACGGATTCACCAGCCACATGCTGCATCCTAACCCCCTCATCACCCTACTCTCTTCCCATGGGACACTGATTAAACTGTCATTAAAATTATCTACTGGTGGGAGGAAAACAAGAGTATCAATCTGCGGGAACAGAAGAGGGGAAATGCATGGTGGGTGTTCATTAAGTGAACATTACCAGAATAAAAATTCAATTATTTCACAGCAGGGGATGTGCTGCGCTGGGGTAAAGTCCATAGCCACTTAAGGTCCCTATATCCCCCCCCACACACACACACACACACACACACACATTACAGTGAGAATCACTATAGCGAGAGCTTTTGTACACTTTCACGATGGTTGTAATGCATTTCCATGGAGGCCAACAAGCTAGGCTACACATGATTTTGGAGGCCACCAGCCTTGAAATCCAAAGCCTCTTTTCCACCTCCCTATTAGTGGTGCGCAGCAGCCGGTTATTAGTGGCGGGGTTCTGCTACTGAAAAGGGTGAAGCACGAAATGAGCCTGGAAAGAACCTAGGAAGCAAACACCCTCACACAAATCCCCCGTGACCGCCCCTTAAGAAGATAGCGGATCATAATGACCTCGTGACCTCTGCCAAAGGTTGACCCATAATAGCGCACTGAGGTCACTCCACTCCTGAGCTATTAAAAGAGCCAAGTGGGCCAGAACTGACATACAGGTGATGGATGGTTTCGCTCTGTTAATCTAGGGTGTAATAGGGCCTTGATCGGTCATATTTCACTTGCAGTTCAAAGAAAGAATATTGATGAGCTGTCGTGATTCATCGGTTGAATGATTATATCAACGTGTCATGTGCCATGATCAGAACCTGTGACACCATAGCATATGCGATTTTATATTTGACAGAACAGTAGTGGAACAGTAGTAGCTCCCATTGATGGTGTGTCGGAGGTCTGACTTTGCTTGGAGCACATGTCCCCTACAGCTCTTCATCTTCCGGGAAGCCCATTTTGACAGGCATTTGTATGTTCTAGCCCTTTTTCTGCATATTCATTTTTTGACTCAAGCACCTTCTTTACTGAGGTTGTTCTATGAGAATAACCCATTTCACCTGTTTCATTGAAGGTTTCAGTTACAGAAAACATTCGTAATGATTAACCGCGGATCGATCATTTATGTGTTGGCAATCGATTTAGGAAATCGCTTAAAGTTTCCCTCACTATCTAAATATCAAGGCCGGAGCACTTGCTTGCACTGTAGATGTACTGAATGAGTTCAAAAGGAGGTGTCCGCTTCCCATCAAGGTAAGTCAATGTCTGCATTCATGAATCCAACATCAGCTAATCTTTTCTGACCCTTTCCTTCCCTTAAACAAACATGCATCAAGGCGAGGCCCGCTGAAGAGCCCCTGAGCCATTTGTCTCTGCCAATCGCTCTGGCCTTTTTTCCTCTGTGGACTGGTTAATGATATGAGTATGACATGGATATGTCGCCCCGGGGCGTCAGAGACGTCCACAGCTTCAGGCCACAGAGCCTGGCCACTGTCAGTGCTGTTGGTTTTAGTATATGGAGCGGACAAAGGGATGGATCTCGGTTTGCGCGGGGCATGTGTACGTGTGTGTGTTTTCAATGCTGGCCCTGATCACAGCTGGGCTCAAGCTAATGCCCACTCTGATGCCTCCAATGTGCCCCAGTTAGCAGGGCTCACAACCCAGTGACATGGTGGCCCGGGGCTGGTAGAGTCCCCAGTGTTTGGGTGTTTTTACGCTTTGCTGCATCCACACAAAAGACTTGGCCCCATAACCTATAAGCCCTCTAATCCATTCTGTAAATATTCAAGGGATGCCCACTTTTACTCCAAATGCCCATGCATGGGTACACAGCAAAGCCTGCCACACGTTGGCCAGGTCTCTGTGGGTTGAATCTATTTTTTTTGTCCTGGTGCATTGATTCTGTTTTTTATAATTTCCTTGATTATTGATGTCAGCTTAACCCTAGAGCAAAGACATTACATTAAAAGAGAGAACAATAAAATTAAGCACAAATGTCAGATCATCTCCAGAATCACCCAAAACTCTAGCTGATCATCTCAACTCCCTTGGTGCATAATGTGTTGCTGCACCGTGGAGGCATATGCTTTTTCACTTGCATGCCTAAAGCTGTATTTCAACTCCCATGTTCACCGTAAATCATGTAACCCTCTGAATGAGTGACCCCCCCCCCCTCACACACACACATACAAAAGAAGACCTGGTGCAATGCCACTGACTCTGTCATATCCAGGAATAGCAACGTGCACAGGGAGAAACAGGCATTGGCAGCCTGATGTAATAAAAACACATGATTACACTGACAACCATCCCTTTGCCATCCCATCATCTTTCCCGATTAACATTTAAAGAAAAAAAAAAAAAACTTCTCACACACTCACATTTGTGGACGTGGATAATGATTAGTGCTGAGTTACTAAAGCCAGATTTACTGCATCATCTTTTAAGCCGTGTCTACACATCTGTATCATTAACATCCAACTAGATTCATGTGAAGTGTGGTGAGAAAATCACTGACAAAATGATGAGCCACTTACCCAGAAGATGAGATTGAAGATGAACATCATATACTTCAAGCAGCAGAGGCAGCCCCTTGCCATGTTGCACTTCTTGAATTCTAAGAGGAACACAAAGGATAGATCCAGGTAAAAGACCACGTATTTGCTGCCTTTGGGTGAAGTGTACTTGTTGTTGGTCTTGTCCCCTGCGCTGGCGTCAGCTGCCACTCCAGCCTGGCCCTGCTGTGCGTCTTTGCGTGGCCCCGTGGAGCCGTAGAATGCGCCGGCAGTGAAGCCGCGGCCGCCAAACGGGCGGCCAGACGTGGAGGCTTGGGCAAAATCGGAGTCACGGCTATCTACGGAGGGGCTACGGTGAATGGCTGACTCCTCACTGCTGGACTTCTCCATGCTCTAGGGCTGCAGCTACTGATGAAGGGCTCCCTGACGCACAGTCTACCATAGTCTCAGGGATGACAGGACAGAAGAAATCACCCTCCAAGTCTCCACTGCTTCACACTCTGAAGCAACACGAAGATAAAAGCCTCACAGACGCACGACTACATCCACCTCAGAGCACACAGTTGGGTGAGAAAGTCTTCAGTAGAGAAGTGAGTATAGAACTGCACATTTCAGGCACCTATGGCAGGCTTAAGTGTCTCCAGCGTGCTGCTGCTGTCTTGCTGTGATAGTCATGAAGTGGCAGAAGAGACCTGTGAGAAGCATTACCCTCGCCCTTATGACAGGAATGTCTTTCCTGGGAAGAAGTTACAGCACTCCCTCTGTCCCCTCTTGTAATATCACTCTCCTCCTGTGCTGCTCCGGTGGGAAAGAGAGAGGTGAGTCTCAGCTGCTCCACTTCCACGCTATCTTGCTGACCTGGTAACTTTTCTCCCGTCCTCTCTTCACTGCTCTGCTCCTTCTCTGTCCTCCTCTCCTCTGATGCTGTCTCTCGTCCTTTTACTCTGCCTCTCTCTGACTGTGCCCGTCTTCTCTAGTGTACCATTCTGTGCTCCACAGCTCAGTCCTCCGCACTGCCTGCGCTCTGTTCTCCCGATGGCAGCGCACTGGCTGATGCGCTATTATTGGCAGATGCGACTAACGGGCATTCCCTATCTCCCAACAAGAGCACTGCCCTCCTCCCCCAACTCTCTCGCTCTCTCTCTCTCTCTCTCCCTCCCTCAGCCCCTCCCCGCTGAGCAGACAGCCAATGCAGCAGCTGCAGCCAGACCAGAGCTCCACCTCTCCGCTCCCCTTGTTTTAACGAGCCCATCACTGTGTTTGCTTTGACTATACATGTTCAGCAATTTCATGTTTGCTGTCAGGAGATTTGAGAGGCCAAAGATGAAATTAAGAATACAAAAAAATAAATTAAGTGTCAAGGTAATTGAGGTCGTGTGTGTGTGTGTGTTTTCACTGTCAGTCTGCTGCAATTTAACACCCTGTTATAATTTGTAATCTGTAATTGTATTGATTAATGTTGCCGTTAATAACCCATAGTTAACTCTGACAGACGGTGATTTATCATATTAAGATGCTGAACACTCTCTGGGGCAAAGCCAGGGTGAGACACTGAACAGATTCCCACGACAAGCGGACAAGATCTTACAGAGCTTTGACTTTTAATTTACCTAGCACCCCAAGTGTCTACTTGTGCATATCATTAGAGAACAAAGGCCAACTGGCAAAGGACCCTTGAGGGTCAAATTTCAATAAAACTGGATAATTATTGCTGTATTCAAGTTGTGTCTATCTGTCTGACCTCGCCGGAGCTTAGTTTTAACCTCAGGTGAGAAAACAATTGGAATAACAATATAAATACCCTTATTGACTCAGAGATTCAACCTTTTTCTCCAGGACTGTCCAGCTACATCAGGTCTCCCACCAGACTGCACATCGTTCTGCTTTGGAATTGGTCTTCTGTCAGCTGAGTGCCGGAGATAGCTCAACCTCCAGACAGATGGAGAGAGTTTCAACTGAATGGTCTTAAAGGTAAATCCAGTAATACCCAATCGACATAGACAAGCTAATCCAACCCTCTTGTGTTTCACCATTGTAGAGTAAAGAACAGCCTTGAGGAAGCGCATGCATTGTGTAAGATCAGGTTTCAGCAATTGGCTAATGCTGCAATTTACCGGGCACATTCAAAGTACGATGGCTTAAAATGACGAAATATTAATACCGTTGCATATTAAATAAAACTTTAACCTGGGTCCTGCATTATCGATCTGAAGGAAGAGTTGATACATTACTAATGTCTGTTTGTAATACAGCCAACACCAGGCTTTCCTCCAGTGTATTGCAAGCCCGCTGGACCAAATTTGACTCCCCGCCGGAACAAGAAGGTTTGCATAGGTTGGGTGGGAGGGAAGGACGGACGGGTCAAACAAACACAGGACTTACATCCCAGAGACTGTTCGAGTCTCATGTGAAACCAAATCAACGTTTCAAACTTTACCGTAGTTTTGCGGTTGCATAACAAAAAAGGTACCCAAACCACAATCTTTTCCTTCGCCTACCAAGTAGTTTTCTTGCGCAAGTAAAACAATAAACTAAGTCAACCGACATTGGAAGTTTATTTTGAAAAGAGACTGTATGCATGTAATGAGTGGAAACCGTACATTTCCTGCCAACACAGAAGTTTATTTTAAAAAGAAAGCATGCATGTAACAAGCTGAACCTTGACACGCCATCCCCGACACATCCAAAACTGATCCTCGAGGGGTACCTGCGTCATAGTGTGACATAGTTTGAAGAGTAGAGCCATTGACCAAGCTGTGGTATTTGACGACGTTAGGAGTTGAGAACATGTTGGTATGTTATGCATATTTAGTGCGTAACGTTAGCAAGTGTGCTGTTGAGGGAGAGAGTGTGTGAATAAATGCTACCACTTCTTAAGATCCAAGCCAAGTTCCTGTGTCTTGCTTACCACCTGGCTGCCGATTAAAGTGCAGGGGGTTAGCCCCGAAGGTGGACTGACCTTTAAGGTGCATCAATTATTCTCATTCTAGTGACAAGCTGCTCCTTTGACTTTTTCTCAGCACACTGGGGGGGGATGGAGGAAATCCTCTCCCAAGATTTTTCCTTTAGAAAGAGCCAAGCTAGCTGTTTCGCCATGCTTCCAGTCTTTATGCTAAGCTAAGCTAACCAGCTGCTGACTATAGACTTATGTCTGCCGTTGGTGGAGAAAATCACTTTTCCAAATTTTCAGAAACCAACAAAAGATGTGCCTGTTTTTTGAACATGCAATTTTTTTATTTATTTTTTTTATCTGTGGCTCTGAAGAGCTTCTATTAACTGAAAGATTACAGAATGTGCAGAATCTCAGACATTGGAGACCAGGATTTTAACAGATCATTTGCTTTAGCCTCAACACAGCCTTGAGATGCTTTATCCACCCGTTTGCAGTTCTGGAGCCAGATCTATTATGTGCAAAAGGTAGCAACTCCAAATTATCGAGGTAGACGTCACACAATGAAAATAGCTGGTCATAAGTTGCAAGGGACAAGGATTCCCATCAGTCCTTTTGAATAAATGTGAAAACCTGCAAAGACTCTAGGCGAATAGGTGCTTTCCATTTGTTGAGTTTCAGGCCCTTAACTCCAAATTCAATACAATTTACATCAGCGCTGCTCTCTCTGAGAGTTACACACATTCATCAGAGCTCAGTGGGGCTCTGTGCTACTGATTCCGCAAGTAGCCTGAAGGACACATCTGAGCCGGCTCCCTCCACACACAGATCCATCCATCGACTCGGAGCAATGGGGTGCTGCGCTTCTGCATTACGGTGAGGGGGTAAAAGCGAGAGAGAAAGACACTAAGCGAGACTCGGGAGAAATGGACGTCTGGGGGATGACACAAGAAGAGTTGAGGCATGGAGAGAAGAGGAAAAATATGCGGAGCACAGCAGAGCAGGCCAGAGCAGGGATCCTGGGCTGAGATGGAGAGTGTGAAGGGGACGGGACTGTATTCAAACATTCTCTTACGATGCCGAGTAAAGCTGGCAGCTCATTTCGACATATGTACGCCGGTGCAAAGACAGACGGGGTTGAAGAGATTAGAGCTCAGAGGGAAGCAAGAGGGCTCTCCAGACAATGTATGTGGCTTAGATTACAAAGATATTCCAGTTTACAAACAGTAGGGGGTAAAGTGAAATTTGCTGTCTCGTTAGATATAAATAAATAAAAGACCTGTGCAATGAAATCCTTCATTAAAACTATAGCTGAATGACTCCTGTGTTACCTTGAATGTAAGGAAATGTCTCTCTTGAGTCTTCACATTTTATCTCTAACATATAACCAATTCCATTTCATTGTGCTGTCAAATAATAACTGAAACATAAAATGTTTTATAGATTATTATAGTTCTTTGTTATAATGGTAGCTGAGAGATGCATTCTATAATTGATCAGGATTAGAAGAAGACTATAATGTTACCCACCATCAGTAACCAGTTGCCTTAACAGTCCTGTCTCTGTTATTTGCATTATACAAACAAAATGTTTATTAATTCATTAATTAATTCCAGTATAACACTTTCATAAACTTGGAGACTTGGAAGAGATGGATAAAAAAAAAAAAAAGAAGAATGGTCAGAATTAATGCAGCAGGGGCCAAGACTCTTAGTTCTTCTTACAGGTTCCAACAATACTGGATCCTACATTTCCCATGATGCAACTCAATTAGAAGGCTTTCATTAGACCCTCCCTAAACACCCACGTTATCCAAACCCCCACCTCACACTTTAAACGCAGATTTATCAGTAGCACTCCTCAGTTCAGCAGCTCAGTACTCCTATACTAACAAGTATACCAATCTTCGTGTGTGAAATTGGCAGAGTGCACTTTTAATGAACACAGCATCCAACATGTGGGTAGAGTCTGGCACCAACAGAACATTTAGTTATAGCCTGGTTTTATTGACCGATTATACCAGTTTACCACAGAGGCCACAGCTGGAATTCTTCGTCTCCATCAACGTCTAGTTCACAGACATCTACTGCAGTTTAACACGCAGCATATCAACAAATCATTCCTTTTAAGAAAACACTTTATTGTAAATCTTAGAATCCAAACACAACCTACACACCATCAGTTACAGCCAGAGAAAGGTTCAGTACAACAGGAGACGATAGAAGGACAGAATATCAATGGGCAAAGCTATAACAATGTGAAACCCGCTCACGTTATTAAGTTCTTTGTATTATGAGCTGAAATCTACGTTTGATTAAGTGCGTTCCTGGTGCACTTTATCTGTGACGCCTGCACAAGATGACAGAGCAGTTTGTTTGTGTGAAAGCTGAGTTTGCTTGAGAGAATGTTTTTTGATACCATAACATAATATATGAGAGGGTCTATTTAGATTGTGTGTGTGTGTGTGTGTGTGTGTGTGTGTGTGTGTGTGTGTGTGCGTGTCTTTTTGAACGCCTTTGGTCATTACTTCAGAAATTTATTTTGGTAGACTTTATTCCTTGTTGCTTGCTTTCCTTGGATTTTATATTTGTTCCTGTTTGTTATTGGCTCTTAGCAAGACTCTGGTTACTTATAATAATATTTTGTCATTTTTTTTGGACATTTTATAGACTGCATGACTAATTAGACTAGTATGAAAAGAACACTTGATAGGTTTATCTATCAATTAAATGCTGCCCCACTCATCTATGAAACTCATTTTCCCCTAAAATGTCACCGGATAAAAGATCACGGTTGCTGTCAACACAGCTGAGATGATTATGCATGCAAGACGAGGGAGTGCTCTACCTGAGGAAATGTGTGAGGCTGGAAGGTGGAGGTAATCTAAAGTAAATTACACATAAATTGTTTTTACATTCAGCTTATATGATACAGAAGTCTGCAAGATATTTACCTCCCTGTTGATGAAATCTGCTTCAAATCTCATGGTGTTGTGGTGGCTGAGTCAATGTCCGTGAGTTGTTTTCCGTACAAGAATAATTCAAATCAAATTTTCTTTTTCATTCAACATATAAAAGAATTTAGACCTTCTATTTTAAGACGGATTAACGAACAGATTCATGTCTTTCATGGGGTAAAAGACGCTATTTCTTTTAGACGTCAGTCAGTCTCTGATACCCTGCCAATGAATGTCTCTGATTTACTGACTGCAATTGAATCATGACAATCACAGCCGCAGTCACAAGGTCACCTCACACATGACAGCATCCCCAAAATAAAACACTGGCTCGGTTAAAATGTCAATCGGAGAGACTTTAAGAAAATTGATGTCTTTTGTTAAAAAGACAGCATAAGGCTGTAACTGTGGAGGAACATCACTGATGTCGTCTGCAGTGCAGTCATTTCGAGCATTAAAAAAAAAGGAGGACTGCTGCTCTTTACATGCGTAACAAAGAATGTCTACTAGATAATTACTATAGCTAATATGCCTTTGCTCATATTACACAAGGAATTAGTGCTGCAACGCTTTGACCAGTCAATCTGAAACCATATCCGACCTGCAGATATACTGTAAATGACATGCGACAGCACATGATCCGAGTGTGAATGTATGATCAAGGCCTGGGCATAAGGAGAGGATTTAAACTACAAAGGGCCAGTGGTCCTTAGCTCCTCCGAACGTTTGTCCGAGTCTGTTGCCGTGGACTCAAACAGACACGGCATGTACTGCGGACCATATACTACAGTGAACAGTTAGAACTAACTAATCAAACAGGGAGATGAGAACAGCTTTGCAAGGATATGCATCGATGTGCTAACACGCAATTCATTCTGACGTTTGCCTCGTCGTCCTAATCAAATTAATATCAGACGTCAATCTGCTTTGATATTTATGGTTCTATCTTGGCCTTTTATGACCCTCTGAATATTACCCTCTGGGATGAGGCTGGCCAGACAGTGCCGCCATTCTTCAGTCATTCTTGGGTGATTTGCAACCGAAAACTCAATAAAGGTGTCTGGAACTGGGTGTTAATTAGGAATTTATGACATCACGCTCACTCGAAGATCCAATTGTGATGGCATGTGAGGACTCCAGATAAGGGGCACTAAAGCTGGAAAAGGATCAAGTACTGTTTCTTAAAGTCAAACACACATCCGGAAGTATCAAGATCGAGTCGACTGACCATTTACAAAGCTCAACACTGTTCCGTCGGACATATTTGGCACACTTATCGAAACAGTTTTGTATTTGTTTATCCGGTCTCTCATGTGGGAAAACCCCTGACAGTGACATTGTGAGAAGCGAAACCAACAGCTGAGAACGCGCGGCAGTGGCTCTTGTCGGGATTTGAGTGAAAAAGCAGCAGTTATGACGTATCCATAAAGCTACAGACAGACACAGGTGCACTCAGGGCGCCCACACACACACACACACGCATATAAAATTAAAGACACGTCAAGCCCTAAAGCCCCAGCAGCCAGTCCTGCAGCCAAGCCTCAATCTAAACTTAATTCCTGCAGGCCCCGTTCATCAGAGCTGTGGGAGATACGGTTGGGCAGGAGAGACAGGCAGGGTTTTACAAGGAAAGTGAGTTTACTCTGACTACAGGATACTCCATTAGCATTTAGATCAGAAAGTGTCTATCGTCATTGAAATGCAACGTAGTATCACAGTGCAGTAAAGTCCAGTTCAATAGGGGCCGTTGCAGAGAGCCAAATGCCTGTGATGTCTGCAGTACGACACATGAATCCCAGAATAGCCCCCGCAGATAAATCTGGAGTGACACCGTGTTTTGATAATGTTGATCAAAGGAGTGGAATAGCTAAGTCCACCAGTGGCCTAAACTGTATGCAATATTTAAGAGAGCCATAACTCTGTGGTAAAGATGGAATGTCAGCAATATGAATCTTATCCAGTTCACTGGGAATGTGTGGAGCGAGAATTTAGCGCTCAATTACTGATTTACTGGCTCCGCGTTCATTAAACTTGACTGGGGGGGGGGGGGGGGGGGCTGGGGGGGACGGTCAATTTCTCCACTGCTAGATTTGAGATTGTACATTTCAGATTTTTCAAATATTGTCGAATGGTATCAGTCATTGCAACAGATACTATCTATATATATATATATATATATATCATTCACACAGATGTATAGAGCTATAATTAAACAATCTCTGAGGGCAAAAATAACCAGAATTTATAACATTTGAACTAGCATTTGTCAATGATTTAGTATTGTCATTTATTGAATCATATTGTGATGGCGTGAGCAAACACTGTTGTCTCAATGAATAACTTAGAGGAAGTCTTTATAAGAGGCTATTACTGTACATTAGAACGGACAGTTTGGTCTCATGTTTAACAGTGGGAAAGAGACCTTTACTTTCAGTTTGATGGTTTTATATGTGATTTTTAATACAATTGTTTAATCCTGACATATAATGATATCAGAAAACATCATTACTGGCTAGTTATGTACACAAAATTGTAAGATAATGCAAAAAGACACCACTGTGAGGCGGGAAAGTAGAATCATGCCATCAAAGGTGTAAAAGAATCACATTAACAGATTTGGCCTTCTGTCGCGAGGAACAACACATTCAATGTGCTAGAGAGCTTCTGTTTCGACGTTATGGTGAGATTACACATGATTAGCAAAGCCATGCACTGCTAAAAATATGATGACAAGTGAAAAATGTCACACTGGCACCGTTTCGGCTACTTTTGTTGCATGCACATATTAGCACTTTGTGTGCTGTACAGTATGGGTTAGGTTACTGACTCTAAGGCTCAGGAGAGAAAAAGGGAAGCAGGCTCGTATGTGCTTTAAGAGGTGAAAGAGAGACGGGACGAAGAGGATGTCGTTATCTCAGAGTCATATGGAAAAAATGGCAACCGCAACGGAAGCGATGCCACTCTGAGCTCAAGTTTCCATAACCTGCTGTTGCCGTAACATAAAAACTATTTACGTCCGTGGAGGAACAAGAATATACGTTGGCGTGATCTTTATTTGCTGTGGAACCTCAAAGCCCTGTGGGTGAGTTGTGTTTGTGTGGCGCCTCATAAGCAATCCAACACATTCTTAAATTTCCTCCAGTGCTTCAGGGAAACAGGTTATAGGGCGCGCTGGAGAGCTTGAAGACGAAAGTGTCCCCTGGCTACTGAAGGAGTTGGACAGGGAGAAATGAGACGTACAAAACAGAAAGAGCAGGAGGGAGATGAATAGGCACCATTAGGAGACAACCAGGCATGTAGCCTGTGGTGTTTTCTTAAAGAAGTCCACCGTGCCTCCGTTATGTGGCAGTAAGAGCGTGGCTGTGGAGGGTATGACTGTTTGTTGGTCACCAGTCACCAGCTCAAATCAGTGTGTGATCTCTGTCAATCCATGTAGGGGGATTAAAGAGGCACTCTCCGCAGGGACTAAAGTCAACATCACGGTTTCATCTCTGGTTCCCAACCCACGGTTGGGAAACAGCTGGCGCCGCAAACAGCACGTTTGAATCATGCGAAGTCCGTCCAAACATGAGTGCTTGTCAACAGGCAACTGAGCGCCGCGCCTCTCGAAAGGAACATTTAAGAAGCTGCTGACACAGCGCTTGGAGGTCAGATGGGGTTCATCAATATTTTAGTTGGCCGCTGCTGAAATGCAAACAAAGGAGGGGATGCCTGCAGCGATGTGCTCAGACAGAGACGGAGAAAGCTGGACAAGAGGGAGCGCAAGATACAAGATGAGAGAGGCAAGACGGAGCATCTCTCTGCTATTCGTGCTTCATGCGCTGCAGCTCCTGGCTAAGGATTCAAAGGCGAGGATGGATTAAAGGCAAAACTGAATGCCAGAGGAGTTTTCCCCATTGTGTGCACCACAAAGACATCTCATCTACGTCTTCCATACTGTTGTTCGGGGCTGTGATGATAGTATGATCTTGAGCTGCCAAAGCAATATACCATCTTCCAGTAACATAATTTCACCATAAAACAATATTTGCACGCCCACATATGACAAGAAAGAGAGAGAGAGAGACAGATAGAGGTGGGTGGGGAGATGAATTTAATCTAAAAAAACAACTAAAAAAAACCAAGCATGGTGGAAACCTGCAGACAGCAGAAGAGGGCCCACAAGACTTCAGCTCTGATCCCACCAGCTGGGTAGCACCTCCCCACAATATGCCGTGTCCTGACTTGTCCATGTGTGTGTGTGTGTTTAAACTAGAGACATGGGGTCTGGCCCTCAATATGGTTCTGGTCATTCATGAGCAGCCGCTCTGTCACTGCCATCCAGAGAGTCATGGCAACGGACCAGCAAAGAGTTGCATCCTCAGAGGAGAGGAGAGGAAAGGAGAGAAGTGAGGAATGAAGGAAGCAGACTGTGGCAAAATGCCCTGAATCCCTTTCAGGAACTGCCCTGCCGCGGATTAATGCCCTCCTCCGAAGAAGCAGCTGCCATGTCGTTGTGTTTGTGGGAATCAACAATGGCTGGTAAAGCAACAGATAGAGCCTCATTTCACAAAGAAATCACACTTTTAAGAGATACCAATGTCTGCACACGTCTTTTTTTCATTAAAAAAATAATAACTATATATATATATATATATATATATATACACACACACACACATCTCCCTGCTGCAATCTAAGAGGCAGCTGGAAGCTCCTGTCAAAGCACACGAGAATATGATACAGCAAGCAGTGGAGAGCAAACTAGAGCTGATGGCTGTTTTATGTAAACAACAAGAAGCCACCACATAGCTTCTTCACCTCCATGACTGGGGGATTGAAAACAGCAGATGTCTATAGAGCTGCAGAAATGGTGCCGAACAAGGCAAGAGAAGTCTCCATGGCAATCTGCTAAATACTGCAACACGGGGTCTGATCATCTTAAAAGAAAATAGCGTTACTTGCCAAAACAATATCCATCCGTGTGTTTCTGAATGAGCACACACGACATCTTTTTAATAATTAAGTTAGTGGATGAACACAAAATACCCAACATATCACAGAGTCTCACCGGGGATATACAGATACACATAACCTACAGTATAATTACCAAGATGAACACACACACACACACACGCCATAAAATAAACATAAATAGAGTGGTAGACCACACTCCCTGTGAAATCCCATGTTGGGATATAGGTTCATCAAGTAGAAAATGGAATTTGCAGTCCTGCAACAACAAGATGGTGTCATAAATAAAGCCAACGTGATTACTAAATGACAGTAATCTATTACTTTTGAGTATCTGCAACACACCAAAACATCTGTCACACACACACACACACATAGAAAGAGAGCGTTTGCTTAGCTGCCAAATATTCTTAATTAAAGTCTGCAGACGAAGTCTCTCCAGAGTCCGAGCTGAAATTGGCTCCGGCTACTTCTCTGATTTCACCTACTTACACATTTCGTGTTGATGGCTCCCAATTCTGCACATTCCCTTTGAGGACAGATGATTACAAATTAACTCAATATTCTTCCACCCCATGTCATGCTTTTGACAGCGCGATACTGGAACAAAATTGCCTGTAGATGATTGAAATGAAAATCATTTTTTTGTTGCACCACAAATCCCAAAACATAATGAAGAAGGCAAAAGCAATTCATGCGGAGCCTTAATGAGTTGAACATTATTCATTGTCTGCTTATACATATAAAAATACACTATGCAAATAAGCAGCGTAAATGAATGCATTTTCTCCGAGGAAATGATTGAATATGAATTCTAACGAGATTAGCCATGACATGCTCCAAAAACTTCAGAGGCAGAGGGGGCCACTGGGAAGGAAATATGAGCCACTCTGCCAACTCAGTCATCAATTTTACATCACTTTCAAAAGCACAAGGTCTCCCTCAAAATGATTTAAGGCCAGAAAATAGCTTTCCTCTGACCTATCACCCGTGGCAATGGAATATAATATCCGCTTCTCCTTCCGAGTGTTGAAATCCTAATCTGCTCACATCAAACAGTGACGTTACGTTGTGCAACGGGAGGTTTCTGCATGGAAAACAGCTTGCTCAGGGCGACTGTTCATGCCATCGCAGGAGGGCACCGGGTTCCACATTATAGGTTTCGACGGTAATCTAATTTTATGAAGCAAGTAGTCACATTTTATATACTTGAAAACGTGTAATAAAGTACACCAGCTTCTATGCACATAATGAACCCCACTCAGGTTATCACTTCTTAGTGCTACAATCTGATGACGTTCTCCCGCAGACTCAGCCAGGTAAACAAACTATATTCTGCAGCTGTTGCAAAGGGGTGACAGTGGTGCTCATATACAGTAAAGACTGTGTCGCTCCCAAAGCACAGCTATACCGTCACACACACACACAGCACTGCAGGAACAGAGGAGGTCTTTAACTCTATGTCCCCCACATGAGAAACCAAATATGGGGCTGAGGCAAAGCCTCTCTGCCTGCAGTTACATTTAATGCAGTATCTCTGCTCTCTCTTCAGTGCGCACACACACACACACAACTGTATACTTTATGCAGTCCTCTCTCTCTCTCTTTCTCGCGCACACACTCACATATGCTCAGTCCCCTGTCGGTCCCCATTCACACACGCTGACCTTCAGCTGAGCGAGAAAACAGCCTCAGTAACTTTTTTACTCTGCTGATTTACATTCACTTATAAATAAAAAAAAACCCTACGCTGTCCTTCCAGGGACAAGACGCCGTGTTCACTCCACAGTAATAGAAAGCTAATCATCATCCATGCCTGTAAAGCCATTAATACTGCATTTACAGCTCAATGGCAGACTATGAAATGGTCTGAATAAGGAAAAATATCGGTGAAGCTAGGGCCAAAGAAATCCAATGATTCAACAACTGTCAGTCTGTAGCCAGAGTGCTGGGTCTACATTTCACCATTTCTCTCGACATAACACACAATTGAGGGACCGTGACCTTCGTATCAGCCCGTCATAGTGCACTTAATGTCACAATGTCTGCGTGTGGCCTCGTTTTTGCACGTGGGTTCATCCGTCTGTCTATGTGCGCAACCTAAAACGAGGGATCTGCACGAGCTGGGTCGGCAGTCACTGTGTTGAGTTGGTCGGGAGTTTAACTGTATTTCCTGTTCAGACTGTGCTCGGCTCCAGTCTGTCTCCACTGTGGTATTCGTGCCACAGCACAGGTGGAGCCTGAGAGCAACTGCACACTGCACAGAATGTGGGAAAAAGCAATAAGGGGGAAGGGGACCGTCCTTCTTTTTTTGCTCTTTCAACATAACACAGAACCATCATCCTTTTTAACCCTTACATACTGTTCGGGTCAAATTTGACCCGTTTTGACATTTGACAGCAGTAAAAGGACCCTAAACGTCATTCTTTTAGCCTGAAATTTGATGACTTTTCCTAAAGTGACCCAAAATACACAAAAATTAAAATATTTTAAAATGTTATACTTTTGTACAGGTGCTACACATTTGTGTACACTGAGGCTGTTTCGGGTCAAATTTGATCCGTATCTATTGAGATGGACTTTAGATCTACCAGTGTGGGTCAAATCAAGGAAAATGGTGGTTTTAGGGAATCTTGAGGGGGGTTCATAACATTATGAAGGTACCTGAGCTGCCATTTCAGTGACTGACATCATGGCAGCAAGATTTAGTGTGCAACAGGCCCTCGATCTGTTCTTCTAAGATGAGGAGGTTGATGGTGGTTTGGAGGACGTGTCAGAGCAGGAAGACAACGTGGAAGAAAACTCTGATTACTCTGCAGAGACTAGTTTATAACAAGCATTTTATTATGTAATGTTTTGTGCTCCAAGTGGTAAATGTTGAATTAATATTGATAATTATGATTTGTTATGATATAGCAGTGAGGAAAACGTTTAATGGTTGCAATGATTAAACACGGTTATATTATAAATTCCAACAGTTCCAACAGTCCAACAGTTATAAATTCCAACATGGCATGAACATTCCAGAATGTTCATGCCATTTTCAAACTCTATAAAATATATTTAAATCATTATGGCTTTTATGTTTTTATGTCTTATGTAAAACAGGACATGATTATTGTAAGCCGCTTTGGATAAAAGCGTCTGCTAAATGTAATGTAATAATGTGTAATGGTAGATATTTTTCTCCAAAAACGAATGTTGTAAAACTGAAAAAATACACTCTCCCTGCTCTCTGAAACATTTATTAAGGATTAATCATACATGTATTAATGAGACATGGGCTATTTAGACATTCTAAATAGATCTGGAGTTTACCGGACCATACTGTGAAGGCATTAAATATGAACAGTATGTAAGGTAAGCCGGCACCTCACATGATGACAAGTGAGCGGCAGTTTGTGACTGCTGAAGACGCCATCGGATTAACAAATTATTAAGGGAGCGCAGGGAGTGGAAGACATTATTTGAATTGTCCAGATTTCGCTGATAAGGCAGGCATACTAATTTGTGATTATTCCTGATAATACCACAGGCTGTCCGCACACATAAGACCAACCAATAGGCCTGGAGTTAAAGGTCTCGCTGCCCTTCATCTAAACTACTTTTTTGGGTACCAGGGACAGCACATATGTGACTTCCAGGGCAAACAATTCTAATCCACCCTCACTGGTTCTGTACTGCATTACTATTCATAATATCAGCTCAAATTTCCTACCGCAATTCATTACAGCCAAGCATTTTGTTACTCAAGGTGACTGAGGGAAGGGAAACATATATTTGAAGATAATGTTTAAGCAAAAATATTCACAACACGGCTCTTTCAACCTTCTGTTACAATGTAGGGCTAAATGAAATGTAATCTGCTGTAATAGCTCGTGCTGGTAAACATAATGCTTCATACTTTATGTATCCCTAACCACTAAACCAAGGAATTGAAAAATGCAAGGAACGGCTTCACAGCAACACTGGGAAGAGTATTACTGCCATGCATTCTAATTATGATTTGTCTATCATTAGTTGCCTTGTTAATAGATGCTATTTTTGCCTTCAATCACTGTTGTTTTCAGCTTTTTTTTTTTTAGTTGTTGTTTTTGTAATGGTTTCAGCTTTTTTTCTAAGAAACCATCAAAAGGCAGCCTCTGTGAGCTGTGATTGTCTTCACAAATCACAGTCATGTAGCTGACACATTCAGTCTGGGAGCTTTAATGGATACGTGATACAGGCTATTAAACGAGCCACCGAGCTCGCTTTCATGAAGCTTCTAGAAATAGCAGAACTGATCTGGGATCACTGTTTGGGCCACCTGACCGGGTTAGCTGCACTGTATGATATTTAATGATTCCCTGTTTCTGTGCCTAGATTTAGGTGTGCCCTGAGCTGCAAGCGGGACAGAGTGACATTGAGGTTGCCAACCCTGAAGTCAGAGGTCTTCCTCATCTGGTCCACAACTGCCTGCAGCTTTATATGCCATCGAAAAGGCCAACCCCCACCCCTCAAACCCCAAATATCACCCCCACATTTCTGCTTACTGTTGGTGGGTGTGGCTCACTGGGTTAAGAGGGTTGTCTGGTAACCGGGTCAACGGTTCAATCCTCGACTGGGACATGTCACGTGTGGAAGTGTCCCTGAGCAAGACACTGAACCCCTGGCTCCCCGGGTGCCTATCTGGCAGCCCACCCATCTACATATACATTGACCCATATACAGGGATGGGTCAAATGCAGAGGTCAAATTTCGCGTATATGACAGTAAAAATTGGTTTCTGGCTGACAAGGAATTTCAAACGTAGATTACAATGTTCTCTATCTGTAGTGGGTTTGACACACCAATCACAAGAGATAACATGGAGATAGAGCAGCAGAAAAACAGAGCGTGATTAGACAGGAACGGGCCCCGCTACGCTACAAGCATCCGCGATAATGAAATTGCGCCATGATGACAACGTCTCTGATAATGAAATGTTTTTATGAAGAGCTCTTGGGTTTTCCTTTATTTATTTTCTTAAGTATAAGTGGGAGTCCAGTATGTAATGAGATGCCGCATTCTTCAAAAATAACTGATACACATTTCTCTATACTGTGCTTCCAGAGGGACAAACATAGCTGCTGGGCATATTTAGGGCATCTGTTTAGTAAGACAAATGTGGAAGACAATCAATGTGACACTCATTTGATATGGCTCATACTGGCAAATGTAGGGCCGTGATTGGTCAGGCAAGTATCCTGTTAGAAATGAATAACTCACTGTAAAAAGGTTGTAATTAACCAACAAATACCAGCAGTGGATTTGGAAAAAACTAAAAAGCGAATCCCTTTGCTTTCACTCAGTTGACAAAATGTACAACTAGCACTAAAAACACTTAAATACACACTTACCAACCTATACAAAAACTATATATGCTAACACAGGCACATGAGGCAAAAGGTGAGAATTCAGCGGTGAATGAGTCAATCTGTGCTGATAGTCTGTTCTGGTGCTGGTTAATCACAGCACAGATGTCGGGCTTTTGGTGAGCAAAGGAATGATATAAACAGCTGTTGGAAAAGAAAAGCAGCTCTTAAGTAACCACACTAAACTAAAAGGAGAGAGCCTTTTGATCTGGGATAACACTTAGATCTGCAAATACTTAACAGGCTGAGCAAAATAAGCACAAGCTGTCACTTAACTACTGGCTTAGTATGTCCGATGCTGGTCATTCTCCAATTAATATATGTTAGAATTATGAACAGAAGTATAAAGGTACAGTCCATTTTTCACTGCACTGAGAAGTTAACTTCGCAATGTCAGTCCTCCACATGACAGCATTGCTTAACTTTTAGTGTAACTCATTACTTGCTAGTATCTGTAAATAAATGATGGCCTGCCGGAATGAGTGCATGAACGACAAATGGATATTAGAATCCCTCTTCATTTTACATTCAGCAGGACTTTGACATTTGAAGTCCGTCTATGAGGACACTGTGGCTAAAGGTAGGCATTTGAAGCAGGATAATCCAAAAATGATCACAGCAAACGAAGAGGGATCACAGCGTCAAGTGTCATCTGTGTAGATTGAGCCCTAGTCCACATGGGAGGATTAATGTGTGGGTTTGAGCTGACTGCCCTCTGCTCTACGACTTTCCCTGATAAGAGAAATCTGAGCTCAGCACCCTGCGCATGCAGAGACAGATAGAGCTGTGATTACAGTGTGGATGAGTGCTCTCTGCCAGGACCTTCATTTAGCTGGCCTTCCCTGTGCACGCATCCATGTTTAATGCAGCCTTGAGCGCAGGCTCAGGTCCAGGCCCAAGGGATACCCATTACAAGGCTGGCACACGGATCTCAGGCCCCGCCACATAGACAACTTCAGCAGGTCAAATGCAAGATGACAGAATAGTATACCCCCACTCTTGTGCCAGAATACTGCAATGCAGTTTTCTATACAGTTCTCTGTACCCAATATACCCAACTGGTAGATTGGTGAATTGTAGAATGACAACCTAATCGTGTAGTTTGTGTCACGGCATGAAAAAAGAGACAACAGAATATTGCAAAAAATATTTCAATAAAGACAGTCAATCGTTTGAAAAGACAGCAGACAGAGACGAAGACAGAATGGGAAATGCCAGGTCCCACATTTCCAAATGTTTATGAAGGATAAACATAATCTCTTTCAGTCACAGCATACAAAGCAGAAAGGATTGTGCAGCATGTGAAGAGAGTACATTGCCCTGAGGTGGCTTGACGTCTTTGACAATTTACCTCTTAAATACTCTTTGATGGTTGTACCCACCACCAGATAATATTAAGCAGTGGGTAGAAAGCAGCTGTTGCCTCATTCCAAAGGAGATTTCTTCGCTTACCTACCAGAGGGGTGTCTGTGTGGTCACGGATTACTAATGGGATAGAGGCAGACATCAGCAGGCATCCTGTTCAGCTAGTTTACCCTTCCTCACTATAATCTCATTTTTCCTTGAAATTTAGATTGGCTTTCGTCAAAGCAATTCTCAAGTCGCTAGGTATTTTGGCTTGTTGTCCATCGGTCCCTTCGGCTCACTGGTCACTGTGCTTACAACTAGTTAACCATAACAATATCCTTCAGCAACGTTCAACCGTAGACTGTATATAAGAAGTAGACGTAGTCATCGTGACGTCACCCATTGGTTTGTGGACGGCTGTTATGAAGCCTTAAGTTCGTAGATTTCGCCGTCGCCATCTTGGAATACGGCGGTTGCCATGTTGTTGTTTTTTTAACCGATGACCGGAAGTTACCATATTTGGAATGCGGAGTAGTGACGTCGTGAAGCCGGATATGGCTCTGGTAGCGGCAACTACATGTCAATCACAGTAAGCTAGTAGTAGCTTACTGTGTAGTCGCCCCCTGCTGGTCATAAGAGCTATTGCGCGTTATAAGACACTTCCGAATCGGCTTCACTTGGCACAACCAAAAGGTTTCCGCCTACATTCAACTGGCTTTTTTTTCCACAGGCTAGCTCAAAAACAGATTTGACGCACCAGACTCTTTGGATCCGGAGTATCACTCTTACTACAGCCTCGAGTGCACGGCTTCAACATGTGCAGGAATTCAAAGCTTGATGTGCCTGCTGTTCCTGGATACAGTTGCTATGCCATTAACGAACAATCGCTGTCCGAGGTAGGGGTTAAGAGAACAGTCAATTGTGAGGCTGTTGGCCAATAGAAGCACGTTGAGCCCACCAACACATGTTCATTTTCATCTTGCATTACCACAGACCTGTATTCACACAGTGAGTGATGTTTGTGTCAACACCATCTCCTGATAGTTTATTATTGATGCTATTGTGGATCATATGTCATTGCACAATAAATAGATGAAAACATGATGTCTTTCACAAGGGCCTTCATGAATTCAGAAGACTTCACAGGAACGCCATTGGAGTTGCCTCAACGTAGGCTTTATGGCAAAGTTTAACAGTGCTGAACACGACTCCACTTCACTTCAAAAATCATCTATGACTACTGCAGAGAAGAGCATCTGTTGAGTGGCCTATATACTGCAAGCAGCTTTTTAGAGTGGCCTAATAGATCACATCCAGCTGCATCGTTCTGTCACTTAGCCTCTCCATCTTCTTCCTTCCTTCCTTCCTTCCAATAGCCTCAGCCACTCTCTCAATAAAGCATCATGCTGCTGGTTAAAATAGACAACTCGGCTTTAATGTGAGTCTAAGATGGACACAACAATTTTGTGACTTCCCTCTGTGTGACCCAAGTGCTGACACTCCTCTCACATGCCTTGCCATCTGATGGTGGCTTTGGAGATATGAGGTTTAGAGCATGGGTCATTTTAGGTAGCTCTTCACTGGAGAACGGATGTTATGAGCTCCATGAATTCATGATGGCATGGGTGCAAAATAAAAGAGAAGGAAATAGAATTTGCAATGCCTTGATCATCAGATTTAAGAGAGGCTGAGTAGATGTTGATGGCATCTACTGCCATTTACAACCCACAACAACAACAGCAGCAGCCCTGAAAGCTGTACCTACTTTAAAACAGCAAACTACAAAGGAAAAGCAGTGGCACATCTTCTGCAACTAACTAGTGAATTCATAGTTGATAATGAGCGGCAAGAAAATTACGCTCGCAGTAATGGACCCTCGTAAAAGAAGCAGACTTGCTAAAATGGTAGCGGTAGAGTACACTGATGAAAACTCCATGTTACAATTTTGGTCAATGAAATAAAAATAAATAAATAATGAAAGGCTGAGACTCAATAAAAAGTAAACCTTGAGCTCTTTCTGTTGTGACACCAGCAACAACTCCATCTGCACTCTGCATAATTACTTGTTTGTTGTTTTGTACCCTTCCATTTAATGCTGACCTCGTGCTCCTCACTCAGGAATGTTACTTCACAAGGTCACACACTCTGCTTAACGAGTCAAGCAGAGTGTGTGACCTTGTGATTGTAGTCAGCCACTCTGCCAGTGAAGTGTGTTGGATGAGGTACAGTGCTCCCGCTGATGAGTAACTTTCTTTTCTTTTTTTGGGGGCCAATAAAAGGCTATGCGGATGCGACCCTGCGCTGTGATGCAGGTCACCAAGCTAAGTGGATGGCTGTCGGACAATGCTCACTGAAGCCATTTTTTTGAACCAAATTTCGCCCTAAAACATATCACCCAAGCATCATCCTCTATCTCATCTCCTATACGAGTGCTTTCAGCATCCCAAGTCCTCCCTCTCTCCCCCTGCAGCCAGCTCTGTTGGTGTCCTCTCTGTTTGGAGATGAAGGATGGTGGTCCTGCTGTCTGACAGCTTGTAAGAGGCTAATGGGAAAAGTGAGTTCACAACACTGCGAGATGTAAGTCGCTCTGGCTTACGCTTAATGATTAATTATTCCGTGTTACCATAACTCCACTCGTTTTAATTATCCCTATGTGAATTGCTGGCTAAAAAAAAAACAGCATGTCACGCTGTGTGTTTGTACGAGTGCATGTAGGAGAGGAAGAGAAACACGTGCCTGCTTGTTTGTACTGTATTTTCGTCTTTACTCTTTTTGTTGAACCACTGTGTTCATGGATTTGCATGTGCATTCATGTGGATTTTCCTTTTTTTTGTCTGTCTGCGCCTGGAAGGTCCCACACTGTCACATTTGGAAGGCTCACTTTGCCTCCCTCCTGTGTACTGTGTAAACAAAAACTCTTGCCTATCCCTGCACCGCAGCAAGTCACGCATGCTTTTTGCCATCTCTGCAGTCGGAGAATAACAATTACTCTGCAGCCAGAGGAAGTGGAAGGAAAGAAATAAAACAAAACATTTGCCAAATATAGGACTCCGACACCTCCACAGGATTCCTTGGGAACAATGAAGCCCTAAGGGTTGGGGGGTAGGAATATGAGGGGGAAGCAGCCTCCCCCTCATCCCTGCTGTGATTTCCAGCTATTGGCTTTAAGGTGTTGCTGGCACTGCACTGCTTGCACTGCATCAGAGCCAAATATTAGTTTTTGCAGGCTGCAACACAGACATTTATCGCATTGCCGCTGCAGACATGTTTGTTTTTTGCGATTCAAATATCAAAATGGTTCTGAGATGTCAAGCTTGTTAAGTGGAAACGCAGGGGCGATAAACTGTGTAATTCTCCAGTTAGTTAAGAAACTAGGAAATTATCAGCGATGATTAATTTAAAAACGTTTCATCTTGACATCCTGGCATTTAATTGCATTTACTTGGCTTCACTCATCTAACACCTTGTGCATTACTCACCTTTGAGACTGTGGAGTGCCTGAGGTTTAATCCAGCACTGAAACATTAACATTCCATAGCTACTGTGGAGGTGTTTATGTGTGTCAAAGAGACACCGGAGTGATGAATGGAGTGAGAAAATACACAACTCCTGAGATGTGTGCTAACCAAATCCCGATCAGCTGCCAACGTTTACAACGCCACCTGTTCCCTGGCCCGCATGGTCTGCACATTAGTACCCTGCATTAATGAAAAATGACTGGTCATGCTTTCCGCACTATGTCACGTCACCTGGGAGGGTGATGCAGAAATCTACATGAGCCTCTACATACACGAATGAGCACAGCGGCTTTCCTTTTTTTTTTTTTTTTTTGCCAAAATGCAGTTTTTTAGCATTGGCATATATCCTCATCCGACAATGACCGTATCATACGCGTGCTCTGCATAGAAATGCATTTCAATATCTGGGTTAAGAACTAAGTTCAATTGACAAGGGATTGACAGGGCTTGGTGAATTTGATACAGTCAAAGGGCTTATGGCTAAGTCTCCATTTTCTCCCCTCTATTGCACACACTACTAGCATTTAATGTAGTCTTCTTCCCCAGTGTCATTACAAATGCAGTTATAGAATGTAATACCAAAAAGCAAATATACTGTATGCATGCCAGTGTGTGTGTATATGATATGGGTCCACTGAAGGCTGGACTCTTTTATATGAAGCTGTAGTAAGCGTTCACACAAACTCCAGTCTAACATCGCAGTTCCAAACACAACGCTGCTAAACCACAGAATTACATAATATAAGTATCAAATAGATAAAGCTTCTCTAAGCAGTTTGCATGACCGCTGGCCCACTCTCTCTGTTGCTCTCTGTGTCTCCCCTCTGTCTCTTTTTTTGTTTTTAGATGAGTCTGAGAGCAAATGTTGTTTCAAGACCAAATGTCTGTTCACCAAAGCCACGGTCCAGCTCAGGCTGAGGAAAAGAGTCTGAACTTTGTGGTTTCCATAACAGCAGACATATACATTTCAGCTGTGAGATAGATATATATATATATAGAGATAGATAGATAGATATACAGATATACACACACACACACACACACATATATATATATACACACACACACACACACACACACACACACACATGTCCCGATGAAAGCCAAAGATATGAGACTGGCTCGTCATAAGATGCACTGTTTATAGGAGCTAAAGGGTGGGTTGTCAATAGAGGAGGAAAAGTTAATGTGAAGGAGGTGGGGACAAATGAGTAGTCTTCAGGGCTGGTGTGACACCAGGACACAGAGTTGAAGAGACAGGATATGCTGCAGCGCATCTCCCCCGAAGCTCATCAGCCTGGAAAGGTTACCTGAGTCCATGTTCATTTACAGACTTGGAAGGCGTACACACACACATCATGTGTGTGTGCGCACATGCGCGCGTGCGGTCGTGTTAGTCTCATCTTGGCTGGGACTAACGTTTTTTTTCACAGGGTGGAGGAGCAGGGACATCCATTCTCCCTGATGGCAAAATGGTTTTACATAACATAACGACTGATAGCTTGTGACATACGGGGGCTGTGTAATTGTGACACTTTTCATCTACGACTTGGGAAGGCCTGGTGGCACTGGTGCTAAAATACCCTCCGTGGTCATCTCGGGGGCAGATCCACTTTATCGAGCTGGCCCAATCACAGCGTAACAGATGGAGTAAGGCAACTTGGGATAGAGTTCTTAGGTTCACCACTATTACACATTACTCTCCCCCTTCACACTGCTAGCAGGGGCAAGGCCGGGTGGACGGATGGATTCGCTGCCCTTCTGTCCAAGTGCCAAATCTCATCTACAGGCCCATTACTCTGAATGATGTGAGCTGCAATGTAAAATAAGTCCTGCAATCAGCAAGGGTAACCAAGGCTGCAACGGAGCCCACATGTTCCGTAATTGCTATCATATTAGGAGGTTGATTCAGCAATTTATGAAATGGCATTGCCTGTAACAGTAGAGAAGTATGGATCTGAGCTAAAGTAATAAAAGGAAACAGAAGATTGAATGTTCCCCTCAAAGACAAGAGCGATGGAAGGGAGGAGTTCTCCCTCAATCTTTAAGCTTTGAAACTGTGAGTTAACTACAGATGGCTATGCACTTTACTTCTAAGTGATTTTAAGGTGAGACAATGTTCAAAGGGCAAACATCTTCCCTGTTTTAAGTCCTTTCAGGGGGCGATACAAATGGGCCTGGGGGAAAACTTGACACGGATACTTAAAAAAAAGTGGATGCAGATGTAGCGAGGCCTTAAGGGGGGCGACCCTAATATGTTACTTGAGAATTTTTTAAGGGCACACAGATTCACTACCGGTATTTGGACAGAGGTTTGTAAAATAAACATATTTATTGTAGAATTCAATGCAAATCACTAAAACGACTAAAACAGGCAGAACAAAGGAAAAACGAGAAAAAGAGGCAAAACAAATCAAACTAAACGGAGGCGGCAAACCAATCAAAACAAAACGGAGGCGGCAAAACAATCAAACAAAACGGAGGCGGCAAAACAATCAAACAAAACGGAGGCGGCAAAACAATCAAACAAAACGGAGGCGGCAAAACAGCCGCAGGTGAACCTACAAATGATAAACAGAGATTAAAAGGGCACACCATGCTGCAAAATAATACAAATTAAGATGTGACTACTTACCACCTCAAACAAGGGGTAAGTAGTCAGACGGCAACAAGAGGAGGAATATACAGTATGTGAAACTCACCACCAGAACAGGGGCCAAGAAGGAGTGAGGCCAGGACCACAGGTGCCTTATAAATGCTGGCACTAATTGAGGGGAGGAGCCTAGCCTGAGGGCTGTGTTCACAACACTTCCTATTCTGAGGAGCGTTCCCCACTACACAGAGAAATAAAATAAGGTTTGGAATCTTCAAGAAAAAAGGACTTGTGTGTCATGCAGACAGAGTAATTGATAGACATCTTGTCAATCGTTTCACTTGAAATAGAATGCAAATTCCCTTTTGGCTCCTGTTTAATCAATCACTGATCCTAATTAAACGAGTTGATAAGATGCAGCCAATATCTGATGTAGTGGTTAAGTTGTAAGCCTTTCTCCCTCTGTCTGTCTCTCCCACCTTGTTCCCATCCTTTAGTTGTGTTTTCTGTAACATTACACTGAAGCTTTACACCGAAAAGGTGTGAAAACCTGATCTAAATATTTTTTCCACCAGTATGAAAATGACAGACTTGTACTCTGTTATCAACAAGCAATGTGTCTTTGTAGCGAAAATATGAACTAACCCTTAAAACGTTACACGGCTTCGGTACACACTGTAATTACATAGAGTATAGTATCCGCTCCCAGCTCTCAGCTAAAACCATCTCAGCTCAGGTAAGATGAAAGTGCCACTTGGACTACAACACAGTAATAATGTATGTAGTTGGAGAGGTGCACGGCTCGCTCTATTTCCAGTGATAACCATGGGTTTCAACCACTTGATTACACTTCATTGTAGAAACAGCACATATGCGACTCAAACAGTTAAAACAAAAAGGGATCAAGTGTTTACAAGTTAAATTTCATAAGGCGTCAAGATGCTGGCAAATTAATAACAAGGCAAAGTTGAGTGCAGTTGGAGTTCTGCGGGTTTGCAGACAGCCCTTAATTCACAATTGACAGCCAACTCACGTTGCCAACTAACTAGCTAGAAAATCGTCTGTCATGCACACTGACAGCTGACATTAATGGAGATCCATAGTTTATTGAGACCAATATTTAGCAATGTTTCACGATAACAATTAACAAATAAAGCAGTATATTTGGATGTGACCACACACACTGGGTTAGTCACATGGTATCATTGTTTGATTGTCCCATTTTAACCATTTATTCAGCTTTATTCTGCTGATGACTACACCCATTTGTACCCATTTGGCTGATACGCTTTTATGGAATGATTTATTATCCTCATCAATAAGTTAATATTTCAATCTATTTTCAATGCTAAGATACTATGGAACAGATAAGCCTTGGCATTTTCTCGTACCTTCCTGAGAACATTTGAGACACAAACACAATGTAATATGTTTAAGACTAAAAAAAACTTTTTTAACCCATGCTAGCAGTGCAGCTCTAAGGATGGCTGTGTTGTTCTTCAGTTGGTTCACCGTTTTATATCAAGACTGAAACATCTCAACAACTATTCCCATAACATTTGGTGGAGATATCCACTGCGCCCAGAGGAGGAATCCTAATTCCACTACTTTGGAGATCCCGAGACATTTCATCTAACGACAGGTTCAAGTTTTCACTTTTCACATGAAATATCTCAACATCTGCGAATGGATTGTCACGAAATGTTGTAGTGACATTCAAGTTCTCAAGAGGACAAATACTAATGACTTTGGTTATCCCCCGACTTCTAATCCAGCGTCACCATGAGGTTGACATTTATGGTTTTGGGCAAGTTGAGTTTCTCCACAGCTGTTGGATGGATTACCAGACAATTTGACACATATTAACATGTCCCCCTTTTGTAATAACTTCCATCCATTGACTTTTCATTTCCTGCCGTACAGTAAATTGTTATTCCAGTTATTCCAAAGGCGGTACACAAATCTTACATCGGGTCAGTAAACATATCATAAAGAAAGACCATTTCTCATCTGCGCTAAGGGATTACATCCGTTGTCGTTTCCATTTCGCCCAAATGTAGGATTTGTTGAAGAATGCCATGAACCGGTCAGTGGGTTTAGAACTGTGGTTGGCATATGCATTTTTGGCCAGATTATCTTTGATGTTAAATGTTAAAATTCTTTACATAACATAGATGCATTGAGCAGTTTGGCATTATTTGTTAAATAGAAAGAAAGATTTTATTCCCTGAGCTAAGGTATCAAAACGTGCATTGTTTAAGTGTGTGTACCAAAACTCAGGTATTGTATTGAACTCTTTATGATACCCACCCCCTCTGCCCCTTTGGAGTGGCTGTTTGACACCGTTAAATGCCTCCTGCACCCAGTCCACATGTAAAAATTACTCAGGATAAACAGTTAACACTTGTTCATTTTGAAGGCATTGTTTTTTTCCTAGCAAGGTACTGGATGGCAATACTACAACCCCAGGACCAGTGGCACACAGTGGTTCTCGCTGCTTGGCTGTCCAGTAGTCGGACCTCATCCAGGTAGAATACTCCCACCAGCAGTGCACAAACAGAGGCTGTGGACCAGCTCTCTGGGCACTTTGGCACCCCTGCAATCCTAACAGTATGCCTCACTGCAAAGTCCTCTCGTTTGTCCTGCAGTTACTCAGTAAAATTGGCAGGTAGTTTCACCTTGTGCTCCAGCGGCAGGGGAAGAGAACAAGCTCTAATTCATTGCCCCAAGAGTGCCCCTCAAAGTGGCGCACTCGGATGTTTCTGCTTTTAAATACCTCTCCAGTTTAGCGTTGGCAACATTAAAGCCTATAATACCACCATTGTTATTGGGAAATGGTCTTGACCTGGTTCTTGAAATGCCAGCGGGGAGGAGGGAAATTTGCCTACATTAGTCATGTGTTAAGAACTAGACTGTCAGGGGGGGGTAAAGCAGGATTTCCGTGGAGTACCCTCTAACTTGGAGCTGGGGGACCAGACCTCTGAGCTCAGGAAGTGGCAATTCATCGTTTTGGACTGATGTAACCCATTTTGTGGTGCAATAAAAGCCCATTGTGTACATTTTTTTTTTTTTCAAACAAAATGTACACAATTTGTTCAAGAAATTTGTATATGTTATGATTATATAAACCTTATAGCTTACCTAAATATTCCCCAAAATAGCTTGTTACATTCTGTGATGCTATGTGCTATTGTGTGAGGATTTAAGAAGTTAAAGTAACATAAGGTTGTCATTATTTGTAGAAAACGCCGTCTGATGAAGTTTGGTAATCAATGAGCCGGTTCTGTTGAGGTGAGATGGGACCAATGACAGCTCAGGTTAGTCTGAGATTTTGGTTCCAGTCTTCACCGTGTCTGCACGGTCAACGTATTTGGAAATGACAGGGCTCTCCTTCTCAGTAGAGGTCATTTGGCTCTGCTGCATAAAGAACAAAATACACAGACTTGCAAATTGCCTTTAACTTTGAACATTGTACCTCCATTTGCATTTGTCAAAGTTTTGGTTTAAATCGCTGTTCCCAGAATGGAGTGGTCTCACATCAGTGCGTGCATTGCATTACACTCTGCCTGCTGTCAGTCACCTGACACCCACAGGGAGAGGGGGTGCGTGTCTCTCCCAGGACTTAATCCCTGGAAACATAACACCTGACAGTCTTATTGTTATGGTCATGTCCTATCTTTTTCAGAGAGTCAAAGTCTTTATTAAAGACACAAAAAGTGACTTGGTATTGTTCTGGTTTCTGGGTAAACTGCTTCCTGTAATCACGGTGTTTGTTAATTACAATGACTTGAGTTGTTTTTGGTTGTACAGCAAACAAACTCTGCTTGCAGAGATCATTTCATTTTACTACAAGTAACTACCCAGTAAACTCATCTTTAGTTACACACTGCTTTTATACGGTTTGTTAGTCAAAAAGTCTTTTGTGATGTTTTGAGTTGTACTGATGTAGAGGCATCCTGACGCTCAACAGTCATGCACACAATGTTGTGTGTGACACTGTACATTACACTTGAAAAAAATTGAGGAAATTGAAACATTTGACATTGCTCTTCTTTTGAAATTAAACAATTACTGTTACGCGCTGACCTCCAGCTATAGGTTTGACAGTGTTGACAGTCACAACATATGGACAGCATAGGAAATGCCACTGTTATCATTGTCATCATTGTAAAGTGCACATGTGTTGTGTGAAAGCTTGATGTTGCAACAGGAACATACAGTATAAAGTCATATATAATCTTGATGCCAAATCCCTTCCAGTCAATGACTAGCTTATGTATTTGACCTCCAGACAGACACATGGTATTTTCCGTGACGGTGCTCTTCCCGGCTTGTATTGAATTCTAATTTCACTTCTTGCTTGCTTCAGGGACTCACGGCCTACAGTCTTGGCCTTTAGCAAGTGAAACACATTATCAACTGAACTGGAGTCAGATGGCTAATGTGGTCAGTTGAGAACACTCCACTGCTCGGCCATAAAACGTCTCCTCGGCCGCTTAATCTAAATGTTTACAGTAGATGTTCAGCTGCATTGTCATAAAGTTAGGGGACTATATACAGCATAAAAAGGGGATGATAACAACCTCAACAACTTTCATTGTAAATCCAATGTAGTGGAGTAGAGCCAAAACAAAGACAAACATATCGCTGTCCTAACACTTTCTGACTGCACTGGATCTAAATGCAAAGGTACGAGATTTAATATCAAGCTATTTACAATCCAGCAAAACAAATGAAGATGTGGATCAAATAATGTGTGAGCCGTCATCGTAATGATCATTAGAGGTGTGTTTGTGATTTAAAAGGTAAATTAAAGCCCCTGACCACAATCTAACACATTCCCTTCATGAAACAAACAAAAACACAGCAGCTCCTGAAAGAGCATATAGAGCAGGCTTAGTTCATATTACTTATTTATCGCTCTCTGCTTCTGCAGATGCACTTGCGTGAGGTTTATGAACAGATAAATTACTATGCAAATGGAATGCAATGTTTCCTTCCTTTTTATGTAGTTTACTCGGGTGGTTATGTAACTGTACCATATCATCTTTGAAAGCCAAGAGTCCACTCTCTCATGTGTATCAACTATTCTGGATAACATCCAGCCTAAAAGAAAAAACAAAAAACAGTTCACTCTTCCTGGAACAGCAAGAAATACAGAGGACAATTTAATATCCGGACTGATTAGAGGAAAGAGTAAATGCCAGTACTGACCCGGATTAATGTGTTACTGCTGTGAAAGAAAAGTGCTCCAAATACCCTCATGGACACAGAAATTCATCTACATGCATGAAAAACACACAGACGAGTCTGCACTGCATCACATGTCCGTGAGTCGGATGACAAAGACGGAGAGGTGAGTGATGAAAGTCTCAAAAGGGCCACTCCTGCTCGGGGGAAAAAAAAAAATAGCAAGAGCTAGCAACATTACAAAATTATCTATCAGGACATCTCATCAATTTGCTTCACCTCCATCTCCCCGGAGGAGGGAGGCGGCATGTGAAAAGGGAAGCATGAACCGAGAGATGTGAGGTCAGAGGTTCAAGAATACCCACGGGTTTCGACATTAGAGAGATGAAGAGAGGCGAAAATGAGCTTCAGCTGCTGGTGCTTTTCAAAACTGTCAGACGTTTTTTTTTTGGTGACAGTATTGAGCATTTTCTTTCATCTTTACAGTACAATGTCCACCTATCAGGGCACCCGCAGCACCGTCCCAACTCGAGAGCGATGCATGAAAATGGTTCTCTGTCGCCTATTCAGCGTACAAGTTATTTCCATTTGCTGAATTCAAGGCCTGACTTTTTGCAGGCTACATTCATGTCAGTCCTGAGCCGCCTTTTTAGAATAAAGCATTTTAGAAGATTGAGTTCTCTCCTTGGAGTTAGTCCTCTGAGAAATACTGTGGGCCAATTGTGGATTCCTCCCTCGCCATGACTGCAGCATTGGGTAAGCATGAATGAGAGAACAGGGAAAAGGAAACACACACACAGGCAAAAGTAGTAGCGTGCAGAATACAAAATGAACAGCGGCACAAGAAAAAGCAATTTTTGACATATTTGGCATGCATAGTCTTTGTGTGGAGAAGGCAATAAATGTGTTTGAATGTGAAGAAAGTGAGGGAGTGAGGAAAAAAGTGAGCCTGCGAGACAGAGAGAGTTTGAAAAAATATAATAATTTGACTTCCAATATTTGTGAGAAACGGTTGTAGCTGATGATACAGACTGATCTGATTCGGCTGATCTGATTAAAGAAGAAAGGATGCATTTAGCTAAATGAAACCTCAAACCTGGTAAAGCATTAAACTAATGAAACAGCCCTGCCCTGAATACCGGATGTCGGATTTTGCAGCAAAACAAAAAGGAAAACAGCTCTCCCAAAACGTTGCCGCGAGCCTGGGTGTCTGATTCGGAGTCAGCCAATGAGGGGAGCATTGTCTGATCTAAACTACAGAGCGGCGACTGATTGGCTGACTGCTGAGGTTGACTGGCGGCAGGCCTGCTGAGAGCACTGAGGAGAGCAGGTGTCTGTGAATTCAGTGCTGGTAGGTGGTCGAGATGAAGAAAGCACTCTGCAGAATCATAAGAGCTCAGGCTGAATACCAAGGCTTGGTGTCTGTGAGGTAGACAAACAAGCAAGTACTGTAGCAGATACTGTTAAAGCGGAGACGTACACACACGGGCCTCATAAAGAACCACTCGTATGAACAGACTTGTTCTTAAGTGGCACCAGTGATTTAAGAGAACTTGTCATCGCACACTTAGGATTTCATGTGCGGTACGAATAAAATTCACCAGTTGGTCTAATGAAAGATGCTATTGAGTTACTGGCGAATATAAATCAGAAGATCTCAGTGTGTGCTGCTTCGGCTCAAGATGTGGCAACGTCGGTCGCTCTGCCGGTCACACACCAGAATTCCTGCAAATCTGATGACACTCCCATCAGCCTCAGCTGTGATTTGTGTTCAGTGCCATTTAGCAAATGTAAGCATGCTAACACGCTAAACTAAGATGGTGAACACACTGTAAACATCAAACCTGCTCAATATCAGCATGTTAGCATTGTCATTGTGCACATGTAAGCACGCTCAATTTTCATTTGCATTTAGGTCAAACGCTTTGCTGCACTGAAGTGTAGCCTGCACAGAGCAGAACTTCATATCACCATCATCACAGCTTGCCAAGTTACTTTTTTAGCATATTTTTGACATGCTAACCTCTACGGTTCAGTATACTATGAAACATTTCTCAATCCAGCAGCTTCCTCAGGGCCTTAATGAAAGTCGCGTCAGGTGATCACACTCTGTTGTACCCGACAGTGTGACATCAAATGCTGGAGCGTTTTATTAATTGAATTGTTCTAAATGTTTCAGGTCCCATCTGATAACTGCTAAGCGTTCATTGGCTGATTTTTTTTTGCTGTGCGGTGCGTTTCCGAGGCCGCCGACAGTCAGGCACTGACCACGAGACTCACGAAAGCTTATGTGCACGCGCATTCTCAAGTTTGGAATAAACAGCTGACAAATCTGAAACTAATTAGCCCACCACTTACTGTGTGCTGTATTATTCAACAGGTTATTAATGATACATCACGCAGATGTTCATTCGATCTGTCCTCAGAATCAGCAGCTGTCAGTTCTTTCTCTGCAGAGAGGGTTTGTTTTTATCTCCTTACCTTCACATAATAAGTTGCTGCTCAATGCACACAGGAGGACACCACCGGCTTTATTTTCATGAGCCCAGCGGTGAAGTCAAATGCCCCTGCCAAGTCTGCGGGAGCGTGCCAAACACACTTTTTGTCATTTTGTGGCCAGGCTCCCTTGGCGCACTTGGGCACAAGGTGGGATCAGTAAAAACGCATAATTTGAAGTTGACTGTGGGAGGCTGTGACAATCATGGCCAATCACATTCGCTACTTTCAGCCCCTTTAATCACTGGGCTATCCCTGTCATGACGCACTGACAATTTGGGAATCCTATAGAGAGTTTTCCTCAGAGGAAACTTATTGTAGTTTCGGACTTTGGTATGAAATAAGGCTATTTTGTAAAGTTTAGTTTTGAACAATGTTGGTCACACATTTACCAGTACCATAATAAAACATGTGCACCAGCAGATCTGCAGTGCCTAATTGTGGCTCCACAGTGAAATCATCTCTCCGGGTAGAGACTCCTGATGGAACGGATATCTGCTGCCTTCATACGGCTATAAAGAGTCACCAGAGTAAAGGCAAGGCCTGCAGTACAGTGCCTCTAACTGTCCTGAGAGACGGTTTTATTCTGCCTAGCGGGCATTAATGTCATAACCACTGGTTAGAAAAAAAATCTGCATCATCATGTTAATAACACATATTACCAAACTAATAACAAACAGTGACTGAAACTGGAAAATAATATTTTAGATGGGAATCCAGAACAACTATTTATATTTAAAAAAACAGCATGACTATATTATTACATTTATTAAATTAAAGCGGTCCTCAATTATTTGTATCAAGCGTAGCTTAACCATGTCATGTGATATGCTACTTCAGTACACTACAGAAAATTATCTGTGTAACAATTTGGCCACAAATAAGCACATTCACCATACACGGTCCACCCATACTCAAGGTTTCCACCTTGAATTTACCCTCAAAATGTGTTGTGATTCTGGAAAACACAAAGGCGACGAGAGCAAACAGCACAATCATTTCAAACTTGGAATTACTGAAAGCAATTAAATAAAGTATATACATAACCCCTGTTGACTGGTATCAATATAACTGCCTTTTAAAGTGCATGAATCTGCCTTCTGTCTAATGGGGGTCTACAAAACAATCACCAAGTATGCAGGCAATGGACCCGTGTTAATGGAAAGCTATTAGCAGCATTCTCAATCTAAACAGCACAGGCCCAATCAATTTAGATGCCTGTAAGCCCCAACCTGCTATGTGGTCACAGGGCTATGAAAGGATTATTGGACTAGTGTCCAGGCTTGTAGGGAGGGGAATGAGTTGAGGACAAAAAATAAGTAGCTGGACCATGTTCATAGATATATTTTTCATATTATATATTTATTATTTTTGTAATTAATGCAACGTTTGGGTGTTTCATACTCTCTTCCTTGTCACAAAAAACAGCATCGATTTCAACACCACTTAATACTGCAAAGGTCCTCAATTAAAAAAAGAAATGAGCTACAATGAAACTGCGATTAATTTATTCAGTGTGAATAATGCAGATGATCTTTTAACTATAGCTTTAACACCCTTTAATATCTCACGGCAGTATGACGGATGTAACTCCCACAATTCAGCAGGAAAAATGACTCTTTCCCTGCAGCACCATGTGGCTGTCACATCGCAACCACGCGACTTCAGCTTGGCTGAAAATCCCCTCACAAAGATGTTACAAAAAAAAAAAAAAAAAAGGGAAGTAATTAATCCACGACACACAGGTCCCTGCATCACTTTGGTCAATATGCTTGACTGCTGTCTTCAATACTAGTTAGTGTCACGCACACAAATTATTTGGGGTAAAAATCTATACATTTTAAAAACAGTTTAAATACATTTTTAAGATCAATCTACTCTTTTGCAAAAAAATAATATTGAAAGTAAAATAATTGTATTTAAGATTTTCTCTTTGTATTTAATCCACAGCCGAAGCCGAAGCACCCTGAGCTTGTTGCAGTTTTTGAGCTGCTTGTACCACCGCGGGCTATTCAGCGAGCCACCGACAGCCACAGGAGAGTGTTGTGGAAGTTATTCGGTAATCCCCAGAGAATCACAGGGTGAGAATAATCTTTATGTTAAAAGGAACTCAAGCTAATAGCTTTTTAAGAAAAAAAAAAAAAAGCCTCCATTCTCCTTGGGAGTTGAAGGACTTGCTTCGTTAAAACATCAGTTTCAGTCAAGATATCTCAACGGTACGGGAGACTATGAGTAGGCGAGAACAAAGTGGCTGTAGAGCTGGTGCATGTGAAAACCAGCTGGACACATCTGAGCCTCGCTCCCCACTGATCTCTAGCTGCTAAGTCAATCTAAAAGTCAAAAACACTCACTCCTCACTCTTAAAAACTAATAATGCCCTCTGCTGAAACTATTTCCCTGCGCTGCATCCGCAATGATTTTCGCACGCGTCCGCGTGCACGAGACTGATGGGTTTAAACGTAGAACAGGTCACAGTGCATACACAGGTGTGGCCGTCACTGTGGCCTGGTAGAACGCTGTAACAGAGGACACATGACTCTCATCAAGACGTCTGGCTGAAGCAGTGCAGAGACCACACCAAGCCTGGACCAAAGCCACTGAGCAGGTAGAGAGGCTATAAATCACTGTTCAGTCAGACCAGGGACAGACGTAGATGCAGACAGTCTCCGTCTGCTGTCACACCAACTAGAACTCACCTCATAACTGCCTACAGCTTTACACACATGCACGCTACAACGCGCACACACACATGTGCAGTACATTCACATACATACAGGATGCTGTGGTCAACAAGGATATAACACCGTCCACTGGGCCTGAATACATAAAAAAGGAAGTTTATGGGCCTAATGCAGACGTCAAGGGCATTGTAGTTTTGATTTACTGTGGCCCTGTGGCCAGATTATGATGTATTGCTGAGGCGCGACATTTCACATTGTGATGAATACTGTTGGGTGCGGGACCAGATAAATTCTGAAGACACTTTTCGGGGTGCTTGTATGCCAGGCGCTCAGCCGCGAAGGTTGCCAAGGAGAAACCAAACCATTATTTATAGGAATACCGGGACTTTTTTTTCCCATTCTTCTGCACAGCCACAAGCCAAACAGTCACACATCTTTTAGAAAAGGGCGAGTGGGGAGGAGGACATTTTTATAGAGGTGTAATATAAAGGAACAAAATAATAAGTCCACCTGGAAGACAGAAATACATTATTTGAAAAAAGGTTGACGAACAAAAACCAATGAATTTCTCAAGGACAGCTGGAGTTTCAATTCCAATGAATGTCGCAGCTCATGACAATATGGAGCATATGCACACTAAAGCCAAACTAAAAAAGAAAAAGTCTTGCCAATTGGTTGCTCCTCTTATGCCTCCCTTTCACATCTCATCCCACTTTTATCCCCCCCCCCACCACCTTCAACTCTCCCCTTTCTCTGTCAGCTCTGCAAACGTGTCGGTAAAATGCACGATGCCTTGACCGGGCACAGGGGGCGATGGAAGGACCTTGGTGTGCTGAGACATAACTCTAAATAACTAAACAGCCCTATTTTTGAAGCATGCACGAGGAATGCTAAAACACGTGACCGACACCGACTGTGCAGCACAGAAATCTGTTGACATAAAATCATAAATCAAACATCACAGGTAGAGTGAGGCTGCAGCGGACTGCAAGCGCCCGCTTCTTCTGATAATGCCTGGTAATGCGTAAATGCTTACGGTCCGCTTATGTGGCGGAAGGCTTGTCGTCGTCAGAAAATGATAACTGGGCTTCAAGTTCAACATCATAACATGTGGTAATCCTCTTAAGGCCAGATGATCTGCAGACAAAGGGAGACTCGCAAGGGACAAGCAAAGCCGCCGTACCTTATCCCCATCACTTTACCCCCCCGCCTCTCCCTGATTGCGGCAGCTGCTCCCTCAACACAGAAATTACAACAACACACAAAACATTAATACACATGTGCTGCAAGCATGTGCACATACTGTAGCAGGTAATGTGCAGCAATTGGAGGCACCAGCCAACCCTCACCCCCCAAAGCATAATCTCCTATTCATAGACAGACTGTGTAAATCCCCTGGGGTGCTGGAAGGGCCACCTATGTGTGAGGCTTGGGACACAGTCCCCCCTAGTGGGTCTACATCTGGCCTCAGATGGATCTTGCCCTAACCTTAACTGTTCTCTTGCCTAACCCTTGCAGTGTGTTCACAAAGAACATCATTTATTTGAGCAAATCTTACCACTGGACCATTTGTACAGTCCATGTTGATTCACCCCAAACAGCCAGCTAGAAACCATTGACTTTGTTTGCAATTGAGCCGACTCCAAATTTAGTCTTGCAGTCTGAACACGATAGCTATAATTCTTTTGCTGTAACCTCAATCTTTCTCTAACCGTAACCATACTGGAGTTACAACTCCCAAATAACATAGAAAGCAAGAATCTAAAAACAATTCTGACAGTGATTGTAAAAGTTATTGAATGTAATCTTGGGGTTTTGCAGAATCATCTGATATCGACATTCCTGTCTGGCGACAGGGTTGACCAGTGCTGGAGCTTTACTGTATATACTGTTTTGGAGCTCGCGGGCTGAGTCCCTCTTCCCCTCAGCCCATAACATTAGTCAAGGTACGCAGAGTTTCCCCTTGCATATTTCATTGTAAATTTAAAAAAAAAAAGCACAGTAATTTAACACATACAGCAACCAGGTCAGCCTCCTTTTGTCATAGACTTTGCTTCGGAGGTGAAAGGTTGCCACTGATCCCCTTTGATCCTCGGCATTAGTGGCGATATTCAACAGCCTCACTAGAAACAACCCATCTGTCTGTCTACATGTTCCGTTTGCAGACCTCTGGGATTCAGAGTATGATCGCTTCAAATCTACCAGCCACCCCCCCCCCCCCCCCCCACCCCACCACACACACACACACACACACACACACACAC
>NW_022280032.1:17289684-17292822 GCF_004355925.1 Anarrhichthys ocellatus
CACACACACACACACACACACACACACACACACACACACACACACACGCTATTGGGGTTCGACAGAGGGCACCTCCACAGAAACAAAATACCATGGAAATCTCACATTAATCCTCACTCACCCTTCCAGCCCTGCACATTAAACGGCACTCGGCTGCACGCACGCACACAGCAGCAGCAGGGAGCGAGTCCATGGTAACTGCCCTATCACCTCACCATGGCGACACACAGATTATTCAGACACCACGCAGAATCCCCCCCCTCCGGCCACCTCCTCTCACACTCAAACACATACAGACCACATGCCGGGCTTAACGACTGCGCTGCTCTTTGCGCCATCGCCGCTTACTTCACCACTGCAGTCTGAAAACGTTTCCAAACAATCTTCAGTGGGAATGGAGAGCAAGCTCAACACACAAGTGGAGTGTGCACGGGGGAGAAAACACTCAGCTGGGGTTGAACACAGGTTGCAGCACCCAACATAGAAAGAGTGAGATGTTTTCATTTTTTTTTGGGATGATGCTGACGGTTGATATTAGACATAGTGTGTCTAATTAGATCCCACTTATAATCTTTCAGTCTCCTGAAACTGCATAGACTGGGTCTTGAGATGTTTTTTTATGCAAGAGAAGGTGAGCAAATAAAAACAAAATTGAGATGAAAGAACATCATTGTCAATTCAAGTCAACTTGTAGCCTTCTTTCAGCAAGTGCTTTCTACTGTCATTTGCTCAATACTAATGGACTGGTGCGCTTTGTTCTGCCTCAAGACATTACTGAAAGAATGAAGCTGCATTTGAAAGGTTGGACTCCATTCCACCCACGTGCATATCTTTTTAACGACAAAACACATCATTACACTAAATTATGTGTTAAAACGAACATTTTCAAAGTCTAGTACACTGAGGGGATGTTGGGGGTTATTTCAGTCTTTTTTTCCCCCCCGCACAGCACTACATCGAAGCCTGCGTCGGGTTCCACCGAGCGAGGTTGGAAAAAGTCATGTTAGAAGTAACATTGAGGCTCTTCAATCAATATTGATGCTTTTTCTACGACAACAAACAAGATTATCTGTGCTATCTTCGTTGATCCCTCGGCGGTTATTGAAGCTCTCACAGAAGGCTCTCGCACCTCACAGCGTCGTTTACGGTCGATACATTCCTGCAAGAGACAGTTTTGATTTGATACACCTCTGTGTAAGATGTGTCGTCCAGCTCAAAGAGGAAGTAACCTTTTGTTATCAGTGTTTGCTTCACAAAACCACACACTGTGTTATTAACAGACAGCTACTTTTTTTTTTTTTCCCAGCTAATTAGATGACGAGTGAAAACAGTGGGGCGCTTGAATCACAAGCTGTCACCATTTACGGAAATATAAACATGTAAAATACCTGCATGTGGCACAATATGCATGCAGTCGTAATCATATGAAGTGTTATTAAGGGAGGACATAAGCAGTGGGATTTGATTGAGTTACAGTATACAGCCAAATCTATCACGGATGTACTGCATAAATCAGTTACATTAGAAATGGAAAACAATGACTCATGAGAAACACCTTAATTCTCCAAACCTAACTGAAGCTGGATTGAACCTTATTGAGTTTCCATCCAAAGTCCATTATTAAAAAAAAGTCCCACCATACAGATGATTGATCCCACAACATAATAACTCATGATGGTACAGGCTGCCAGGCAACGAGAATCATTATTTGCTGAAATGATCACAGTGACTGAGCGCCGAATAATTTAGAGGCGTGGAAAAAGACTTTGGCTAATGAGTTTTCTGGAGTTTTACCCGCGAACAGGTGAAAGTATTTCTGAATGTAACTAATCAAATGGCAACAAAGATTTCTAGGTTTTAATGAATAGTTTCTTATAAATAGGCCTGGGCGATAATTCAATATGATTATTTATTGTCTTTCAAAGGAATCATGATCGTGATGAAATCATATATTGAGGTATTGTGACAATAACATCGTCTAAGAACATAACTCAAATTCTCTCAGAAAATCTGATACTTTTGCTTTCTTAATTAAAAAGGAAGAAAAATACTCGGAACATTTGTCAAATATTTAATTCACATAAGAGTAGACAAAACATGATGTCTGTTTTAGGACAGACATCAGATGTGAATTTAAATCAATGAACATCAGTCATTTTCCATCCAGGTCGAGCACACAAGGCACATGTGTCGGTGCAAAAACAGGTCATTCATCCATTAGCGAGGGGGAAAAATAGTAACAAACAAATACAAATGGGCCAACGTCTATCCATTATCGGCACTCCTACTTTGCTAGTCGCGGCGGTGCCATGAAACGTTTGAACTGAGGGCACGCAGAGACCCATCAGCGTGTTAAATGTGTGGTGGGAACAGATTTAAAAGATTTAGGGTAATGGAATAATCACTTTGAAGGAGCACGGTGGAGCGGAGTCATGCAAGACTAGTTGTGGCGACCTTGGATTTCATCAATACAATCAGCTGTGTCTATCTCTTACGAAACAAGACGACTTAAAACCAAACCCAATATCTCAGATCTGATTACAATGGATAGATTTCATACCAGAGGCCAGTGAATGAAGACAATAACAGTGAGGAGCATGAAAAAATAGCAGTGACTTAACATCATACGGGGGGGAAGCATTGTAATCGGCTCACTTCTCATCCTTATCTTAGCAAAGATATACTGTAACCTTTGAAGTCGTTTTGCAGTCATTATGAGCAGAGCTGCGATAAGTTTCACACACCCGATAAGGACTTATTATTTGTCCCTAGAGCTATGCACATGTGTATATAGTACATAGCATACGTGGCTGTAAAACGCCCGTGTCATTTAATTGATGTGTATCAGTCCTGTGTGCTGTCTGAGTGATGTGTAATTGTCTCACTGAGGTGTGGAGAGAGCTGCTGGGAGAGACAGAGACACAGAGAGGAGGGGGGTTAAACCATGTGGGTGGTCATGGAGGTGAAAAGGTCAGCGCAGTGTTGTCTTCACCCACGGGTCCTAAAAGAGTATCTGTTTTACTCAATCAACGAAGACTGTGGAGGAGTGAATGGAGGGCAGCTTTACCACTCAAGACAGCCACACACGTGCACACACACACACACACACACACACACACACACACACACACACACACA
>NW_022280032.1:17292832-17385218 GCF_004355925.1 Anarrhichthys ocellatus
CACACACACACACACACACACACACACACACACACACACACACACACGCAATATCTTTCCCCAACTCTTATTTCATGCTTTCAGCATCCTTCCGTCTGTCTTGCTTTCCACCTCTGTGACTCCCTCGCCCCCTCCTCTCTACCTCTCTGAGTGGGATTTGCGAGCTAAGATCAGTGCGGCCGTAGTGCCCTTCTCGGTAGACTGACAGATGATACAGCCTGCCCTTTGGGCTCCAGTCGGAATGGCTACAGATCAATACCCGAGCTGGCTGCCTGTCAGCATTCACACAAATATGCAAGCTCGCACACAGCACATGCACACGCACACTAGGCGTTCACATGCAAGGCTAGCATCAAAGCTCAACTGAGCTGGCTGGCATTTACCGGAACAGGACCTGGATGTGTGCAACACAGCAGGAGGGGACATTCCCGGGATAGTTCCCAGCCTAGAGGAGGATGACGGAGCTAAAGAATTCTGCTCACAGATTCCTCCGGCTCCGCTGGCTGGTTAAATTAAGTGGTTTGGATGGACGAACTGGCTGACTGGCAGCGAACAAAGCAACAGGTTGAAGAAATAATCAAGAGGTTGAAGTGTCTGGGAGGTGTGTGTGTGTGTGTGTGTGTGTGTGTGTGTGTGTGTGTGTGTGTGTGTGTGTGTGTGTGTGTGTGTGAGTGTGTGTGTGTGTGTGTGTGTGTGAGTGACACCATATTGTGCTCTGGTGCCAATTGTGGATTTGGTGGTTTTAGCTCCATTAGCTGACAATGTGCAGTGCAAGTTAAAGGTATAGGTGAGGATTCAGTCACTAAAATATACTATATGTTAAACATTTAAGTCATACACTACTCTCATTTATCTCAAATTAACAAAAGTATAATTGTGTATAACGCGGTTGATTTTATGTTAAAATATTTTTTTTTTTAAATAAACACAGGATATGTTCCTTGATAAGTAATAAGTTAACTATTGACTTTGACTGAAAAAGAAAAGAGGTTAAAATGGAGCTTTTTAATTTTGTACAGCTCTGGTGAGCACCGGCACAACGAGGCAGAGTAATTACCCTCCTGGCTGGAGAAATTAGAAATCTCTCGCCGTCCCAAACATCATTCTAGCTTCGAGTTATTAGAAAACTGCAACGGCATCGAAATGTTGTGTGAAAATATCAGGCGCCACCTTAACTAGAAGTTGTTCATATTCATGTTTTCGATTCCAATTTACATTCATTGAGAATAGCAAATCATCATATCGCATTGTTATGAGACATCCAATTCATACACCCGTATATGCAAGCACACATGCAAACAGTTGCACATATAAAGTATACACATTCATAATGTTACATTATTTAATTCCACAATGCAGTCTGTTGTGGAGGAACCAATTTATTGCCAAATGTAGGTTCTCGGACACCCACACTGATTTGCTCATCCATTCCAAATATGCATCGTCTCTCTCAGGGTCATACCATCTTTCCAAACACAACCAATGTGCGTTGACCTATGCAAATACACTGTGTCCAAGAGGGAGCCTGTATTGCCATTGTTGCGTTGAGTGTTGCGTCACTGATCTTCACCACATAAATATAAATGAGGGACGCATAAATAATACAACCACAGATTTGACACTCAGGATTAGGCTGACACTCCCCAACACTCAACTTGTCTTCCACCTCCCTCTCTACAAGTAGGCAGTCATTTATTGTCTCTCCTTGGCATAGCAGAGTCAATCAATAGCCAATTAAAGACAGGCATATAGGGTCTCCGGTGGCCACCAGTGCATGTGGCGCTGTTTGGCCAGGGAAATAAATATGTAAATGCTTCACTGGCGGAACAGCATCAATCAGTATCTTTCAGCAAGCACAACAGGAGTGATATCAATAACACTCCCCCCACACATACACACAGCAACACCGCCATGTAGTGTGCCGCAAGGCCACTAGTGGTTATAGAGGCCCGAAGGGGGCTGCTACCCAAGGCTAACTGAATAATATGCCGTTTGAAGGGCAGACACGCATTAAAAACAAGGATGCAATAACTATGGATGTAAAGCAACATAGTCAGTGCAAAACAGCTCTGTTTCCAAATGCTCTGCCGTTGTTTTTTGCCTAATTGCACATTTAATCACACTAAAAACACACCTCAGGGACCTCATGGTTAGCTCTCTTTCTCTTAGGCCTGGACCACAATACTACGTTTTTTTAAAAGGCATATCTTTGGCTACGTTTACTCTGAGTGTCCACACTATCCCGGAGTTTTAGAGTTACGTTTAAAAACGCTCCAGACGACGGTTAAGTTTGAAAACTCCGGGGTTAACTCCTGGTGTGGACGGCGTAACCGGAGAAGTTTGAAAACTTCTCCATATAATCCCCGATCACGTGACCCTTTACCGGAAGAAAACAAACAGCATTGATTACTGATCGACTACAAGGTTGATTCAACATGGATAACTGATTACAGGCGTTGCTGACTTTGTTGTCTATACTAGCAAAAAGGAGGACTTTCCTTTTTGTTATCAATGCTTATTTTGTTTTGCACAACTATTGTGAAGTCCACACATAAACTGTAAAGGAACAAAAGCATAAATGCTCTCCAGTACGACAGGGACTTCAGCCACCAGCAGAGATACGAGTGAAGACAACGAAACCGAGAGGAAACGAGAAAGAGACGCGTACTGACCACATTTATTGAACCATAATCTAGTGAATTTTTATCTGTAAGTGTTCATTTTGAAGTAAATTTGATGTGAGAGAGAGAGATAGAGCAAGACCTTTAAGTTTGAAAAATAAAACTTTCCACAAAATGTGTTTGTTTGAGTTTATAGAGCAAGATATCAGAGGAAGATTTTAAGTATCAAGCGTGACCTTTTATTATTAAAGACTACTATAATACTATGTCGTACACCCACATGTCCAGTGTACGTGAATAGTCACGTGATATTTGTTTTCAGGCTTGCTAGTATGGACGGAAATGATTTCACAAACGATGCTGAAACGCCCGTGTGGGCGGAGATTGTTTTTGTTTTAAAACCCTGGTTATAAATGCAAACGTATTAGTGTGGATGTAGCCTTATTCTGCTGGACAGAAACTCTCTGAAGCCTTCATGGTGGGAAAAAGGGACAAGCAGGATACAGCCATTTCCAGAGATGTAGATATAGATTCAATCTCTGACAATCCAAAGGAGATGTGAAAAAAACCCCACAGTAGCGCTGGAGACATCAAAGCAGCAACAGCCAACTGAAAATACAGCAGACAACGTTGCAAACATAGGACGTTGAGGCTATCATCTTTGATATGCAAACAGAGGCGGGAAGAGTCAATTAAAATACAAATGATCATAAAATAATTACTTGTTAATCCTTTATTTTTACAAGAGAAATCTCAGTTAAAGCTCAGAATAATATGGAATTGGCATGATCACATTAATTAAGTGACTAAGTGGACGAATTTGATTAAAACGTTTGATCTGCTACAAAAGGGTGTGTAATGATATGCTGCCAATGCTTAATTAAAGCAGGCAATCAATTACAAGATGGCACGATTAACAGTATATTGATACTTCAAGGAGAAATTCACTTTATGAAAAAGGATTTACTGACATCAAGGCTACTTAAAACCATTTACGTGTCAGTGGAACTTAGATGCATTGACTATTTGGGACAATAGAGGAATAGAACTGTGAACATTTACAAAAACATTGTTCTGAAGTACAAATGTATGTGTCTTTACACTACTCTACTACATGTCTCTGGCAACTACAGTTACTAGTTACACTCTGCCCTCTTAAGAGTACTTTAGTTTGATACTTTTACAGAAGTACAATTCCAAATGCAGGTCATTTTAATATTGTATTTGTTTTTTATTAAAGTAAAGCAGGGACTAGTGGTTCTTACAACCAGTGTTGCCAGATGTACTATAGTTATTGTCTTTGTATGGCAATGTTGCCCTTTGTACGATCAATAATGTCAAAAGTGCCATAAGCTGAAAGTAATGGATACATGTTGGAAACTCCTTGCTTCTGTCACTCGTAATATAACTTGTAACAACGCCCTAAACGGCTACAAATATTTCATATACCTACTTTCTAGTACTGAATAATATCTGGTTTACAATCACTTCAACGAATCACATTTGGAACATGACAGGTGGCGTCAAAGAAGGAGCACTTGACTTTATCGGAAAGAGCTGTGCGAGTTCTTCTGAAAGGATGCTGGTTTTAAAGGTGCAGAACAACACGACACACAGAGATGCATTATACTGGAAATGAGCCGTCTGTCTCTCACACACATGATGTGATTAAACACCCTGATGACTGTACAGCCTTGTGGGACATTAAGAGTTCTGAGTAACAGTAACACGTACTGTTGGAGTGAGAGCGTGATGTGCAACACAAAAAACCTTGACCCCTTCAATCCAAACCCCCCCTGTGGATAATCTCCTGCGGTGGAACTTTACACCTCGATACGGGGCCTCTTGTACGCTCATCCCCATTGCATGAATAGCATTGCAGCCTCTCTTACTCTCCACCCATCTCTGTGGCTGTCTCTCACTCTACATTCCTCCTTCTACTGGCTCGGCCACCACAGGCGCCCGACGAAAGAGCCTGACAGTTCAGCACCGCTTTGATCCCACAGGTTATCTGTTGCATGGCTAATTTTAGGGAGCCCCTTTAAGCTTCGCCTCTCTTTGAAGAGCAGGTACCATGCAGCAGGATGTTCTGGGTGGCAATCAGTGGGGCCGCTACACTTTCAGGTAGCGGGATTCACCCTCACATCAATGAGGGTCTACTGTAATCCAGACAAGATTATCCACTTGGCTACATCTGTATCTTAATCAACTCTGCTTACAGAGCAATCCCAGCTGCAACAGTGTGGAAATTAAAGACATGTTGTGTGTTTAAGTGCTTTTTCATCCGAGGGGGACTTGTTGATTAAACAGAGCAACACACATAAGGTGTTCCGAGGGGGGAGTGCTATCGAACCCTCTGGGGTAATTAGAGTCTCACAGTTTCATTCTGCTGCGGCGTTAACAGACTGTCATAGCATATGGAGGAGGGGTGTGCTAGGTGAAAGCAGAAATCTTACCTTTACGGGGTGGAGGAGAATTGAGAGGAGAGACTGTCTGCGCCTCAAGCTGAGGGGGGGGGGTCAAAAGTCTGCAAAAACAAACTGTGAGTCAGTCATTTCAACTCAAACATTGTGTGTTTGAAATATCAATCTTGTGGTCATCTCTTTTTACTTATTTACAACTTTGTTTATGAAATCTGTCAACCAGTGAGCATTGTCCACCAAGCTGGTATTTCCCACCCCTGCTACACCAAATAAATTATAAACTCCTGGAGAAAGAAATCTTATTCAAACAATAAAACAGGAATATAACCAGACTTGTATCTAAATAGCCCAGAGTTATTATTAAAATTTGAAGAGCGTCCACAGTGCGACCTCGGGGCAGAGTGTGTGCACAGCAGGTTACACAGCAGTACACTTAAGTTGTGTCCATGTGATGTTACAGAATGTATGGTCCGCTGGTCTCAGCCTCACTCAAGACAATAAAGCCCTTAGACTGGGACCTTGCATGCTCCAGCAGACAGCCAAGTCACGACACGAGCGCGGGGCAACATGTTCGAGGTGAAAGGGCACATTTTGCACCTAAGTAGCAGTGCACATATACAATTCTCTTTGTTGATCCTTCAATGCTGTCTTTGTCAAGCACACTACGGAGATCAAACAGACGCAGGCATACAAAAAAAACACATGGGGCACAAAGATCTGCAGAGCCAAGGAAAGCTACACAGAATATCAAAGCACTCTCCAGCATGAATGATGGTTCTTCAGGAGCACCTTCAGATGAGAGGACCAGGAGGTGTCTGCAGGCTGATTTAGCACCTCAATCTTGTACAAGAGGGGTCACTTTTCTGCCCAACAGGATGACTTACGAGGGCAGAGTCGCTGCTTTCATTTCTATTTTATTGTGAGAAATGGTGGCTAAAGTTTCCCTCCGTCTGTTGTCGAAGCTGTTGCATAAGCTCACCGAAGGACAATGGCCGCCGTCAGGGCCAAAGGGGCCATTTCTGTTTGGCAATGTCATGTTCTGTACAAGGATATTTCTTCAATTTCCAGCACAATCAATTGAAGGTTTAACTATCCGAGAGGAGCTGAAATGTTCACATGTACGTAGGAAGGAGGTCCGGGCTCGAGGACATTGCAAAGTCAATGTCCAATCAAGCACAAAGTCTGAGGCTTCTGAGCACGATTGATTGGGAAGCAGTGAGTGCACATACTGTATCAGGCGACAATCTTACTATGCTAGTCAAAATTGACTTAATGATTTTTTTTTGTCTCCCCCCCACATCTCAGAACCTCTTTCCATTACAAACACATTTATTGTATAAAGGCAACGACAAGGCTGAGTGAATTGGCTTCAGGGTATTCAATTTTGATCAAAAGATACAATGTCAAAAGACGTAAGGTCAGGCCGAGAGTGAAAAGCACAGTGTGGCTGGGTGGGCAGGCACAACAGGAGACGGGAACAGAAATAATGTAAGTGAGAGGAGAATGAGCATACTGATTGTGTGCCAGCATGATAGGAGGTGAGGACTGATAGATAACAAGGAAACAGAGCGATAACAAGGGGGAGAGGGTGGGAAAAAAACGGAGTGATCAATAGAGCGGCAACGCGCCAACCGCTGCACAGAACAAACCAAAGAGCGACACAGCAGGCAAAAACAAGACAGTTTGTTCCTCCCATTAGCGGGCACAATTAATTCAGGCTCCATTGGCACACTGTGTAACCAGACAAATATAATTACGTTACATCATTACTCCTCATCATTACAAGCTCGCCTCCTTCCTGTTCCCTGGGGGACTGCGGACAGCCAACTGGACAGCCAACTCTAAACCGTGGCCACGGGAAAAAAAACAAGATGGCTGTCAGTATTCATTCAGCACAACGCTGGAACAACATTTCCACAATAAGTCACGCTCCGGAGATGGATGTTGGTTTCTGGTCATCAGGCATCATACAGCGGAGTTAGTAATGTTCCTATGGCTATAAACAGACTGCAATTTGGCTGGAGATGTGATCACTCACCCTCTATGAGCTATATTTACCATCTGTGGCCTTTTACCCTGTCTGTGTGTTTATACAGCATGTGGAGCAGGGGCATACGAGTGTATGTGTTCAGATGTGTGCCGACATGAGATCCTGCAGCAACCGTGTAGCTCGTTATCCTGAGGGACATACGTGGCATTCTGTTCCACTCTGTGGACGCAGAGAGTCTTTTCACAGCTTTGTGGTCATTTGCATGGCAGCATTCATACACAGTTCCTTAAGATCCGGCAAGGAAAAGGAGGATGACCGTGGCGTTCCAACACACACACACACACACACACACAGCCCTCTGTTCTCGAGGCTGAGACGAATGAAGAATGTAAAGAATTCGAGTTTTACACTCAGAGGAACACTTTGGGCTCTCAATGTGTCATTTTTTCTTACAGAGTGGATGTGCAATATGTGGCCTTGCGAAAACAAAGAACCTTGTTTTAATAAGAAAGCGAGAAGAGAGGCGTCAAGTTGCCGCTGCTGTGCTGTGTGTGGAAATGGGGTATCATTTGTCTCATGAGAGAGCGCAGAGCCCTGCAGCTGTGGCAGACACAGAGCTCACACAGCTGTGAGTGCGGCGGTGACGGCCAGCGCTGGCACACACTGGCAAGTCAGCAGAGAACGTCTGGCTTTACTTCTACTGAGGAAGACAAGTGTCGAGGAAACGCAAGCCTTGGAGGTAAAACCCTTTGTGTTCAATGGATCTGAATAATAAGGTTCCAGATGAAATGTTTGTATAAAATCTTTTAATAGATACCTTTTTAAACTATCATAAAAATGGACTTCTAGCTGACAATAGCACTGCTACGTTGTAGACTCGCCTGATTCGATTCATTTCAGTCATTTTTTAGGCAGGGATGCCGGAAGTCCAGCTGAAAAGCATTTACTGAAATAACTGTGCAGCAGACTGGCTTTATTTATGAACGGTGCCTCCATGAATCATGCCATCCTAGGTTTAACACCCTGTGAGGATTATGAACAACATGCTGCAAAAAGCATGCCATCAATTCTAGGCTCAGTCTGCTTTTCTTGCACATAAGCTTAAATTAGGACATGCTAAATCGGTTTGTTTTGAAAAGATACTATGCATCTAAGGAGTGGAAACTGACACGCCGTCCCTGAGTCCAAAACTGACACTAGAGGGGTGCGTACATCGTCGTGGTTTGAAGCGTTCCAACCATTACTCACAGCGCAGCATGTATGTTTGTGTAGGTAAGGAGAGGTGTAAGAAATCTATCGTGTACTGCAGTTGCTGTCTGCCAAATTTACTCTGCATACCTTACCCCTCCTTCTACTTCTCTCCATCTTTCACCCTCCCTTCTCTCTTTCCTCCGTGGGACGTTTGCAACCAACAGCTGTCCCTCCATATCTGTCTGCTCAGATCAATCTCTTTCCACCATCATTCCCTGCCTGTGTCCTCTCCTTTGCCACATGACAGGGTTTCTTAGGCCGAAACCACCCAACAGTAAATGCTGTCCTGGCTTAATCCTTCTCTGCAGAGCCAAAGGGGAGAAAACTTTATTTTCCAAAGCCACGACAGCTGCACTGGTAAGATCGGGACCCTCAATACCTCGTCTCTTTGCATTGTCGTCGGGCCTCGGTCTCGCCTGTTTTCGCCTCGTCACGCCATCGCTCACAGTGGGATGGGGCATGAGGGGCATGACGCCTCCGCCCAGGAATGGTGGAAAGGAGCCAAAACAGATCCCCTTCCATGGAGCCTACAAGCAGCGTGGATGCTAGTGCAAATATGTGCGCCCATACAACACTAACACACACACACACACACACACACATTGTTCCTCTGGCACCACAGGGATGTGGAAACGGAAAGGGAAAGCAGTGGGATCTTGGGCTGAGGCCGACAGCTTAACTTTGGCTATACTTTTCTTCACTCCACAACTTCTATCGGAAATCTGCATGACTAAGGTGCAGGTACTCTGGTATCAGAGTGAATTGCTGTGTAATTCAAGACAGTGGGCGGCTTGGCCAAGCTCTGATTGCAGGCTGATGTGCGTGGATGTCAATTTTGAAGGGGGGGGGCTACTTTAGGCTCTGGCAGTGAGCCAAACTGTGTGGCATTGCTGTGACACATGCCTGGAGGTTCCTGCAGAAGGTGAATCATAAGAGGCGGGACAGAATTCAATGGACAGCTTTAACCATGCGATTACTTCCTACATGGAGAGTGAAAAAAAGCTGTCAGCATAGCTACAGTACAGAGCACATCTTCAATTGAACTGCAAGGAGAACAGAGGGGAAATAAGAGTTTGGGCTGTGGTTGTAATAATGGACTACGTGTTTCTGTTTGCTGGTAGCCTACATCTTCAAATTTCCATACTTTCACATATGAAGGAAGCTTCAATGTTCATGTTTTTAATTTGAGTCACAGTTCATCAGCTAGAGACTATTAAGCTGAGAAATAACTGCTTCTACACTTTCATTCATGATGTTGTCTGCAAAGGGACACGCACACATATACGCTGTTAGAAAGGGTCCAGGGGTCAGCTGTGGGCCAAGGTTCATGGTGTGCTGGTGAGGAAGAGTTATGACAGCCCCGCTCCATCTCATCAGCCCGACTGTCAGCTCACACAACATCATTTATCTGTGAAAGCCTCACGGCTGAACACAAAACGCCACTAGTGGGCAAATCATCACTACGACGGCCCTACTTTACCACTCACACTTAAGTGATGACTGTCAAATAGGCCACAAATTGAATTTACAAGTAGTATGGGCCACCGCCAAACGTTCATAATATAGCTGGTCAGAGTAATATGAATGTGGTTGGTCTTTTGATGCTTGTGAGGTCTGTGTGTGTGTGTGTGTGTGTGTGTGTGTGTGTGTGTGTGTGTGTGTGTGTGTGTGTGGGGCATTGCAGAAATGATGTGGGCTCCTTCAAACAGCTAAGAACTGGAAATGGACGAGGCCATAGGAGCCAGATTGAAATGAGCCTATTAAAAACTCCTCGTCTAACAGGACTCCCACAAAAAAACGCACAAGACACAAACCAGGACAGGGAATTAAACTTAATTGAACATATATTTTTATGGTTAACTGGTCTGACAAATTGGTTAAAAAAGGTTTGACAGCTTCTCTTTGTAAGGAAAAAATAACTTTTAGTTTATGAGAGAACGCTTGCCCTTCAAATTGTCCTCAAGTTTAGGTTTACAGCTGGATGTGTAGTGACTGTGGAACAGATGGCTTTCTCACTGGGAAACATGTGGCACGGAGCAAACAACGTTCGAAGAGGGAGATACTGTATGATGCGGCCTCAGGCAGGCTTGTTGTGTTTATCGACGATTAGCCTCTCATTGGGCAAAGAACGGAAAACTAATCTACAAACATTAAAACTGGCCCGTATGCCCTGTAGCAAGGTTCTGCTTTGTCATCAAGGCGGCAAGAGCCGCTTAAGTGCTAAATGGTTTCTATTCTCCCTTTTTTTGACACTTAGGGTGTGCAATCCAATCCAATTTCCCTGCGACAATACTGCCTTCTGAAGCTTACGGATGTGTAATGTGTTGAGACGATGTTGATCATGTGGTTGGCGGTTTTGTTATGCGTCTCCCCAATAGAAACAGAATAGGAGTAGAGTGGACATTCCCATTCAAATCAACATAGCAGGATGGGCAGAGCGGTGGCCATTTTTATTTGTACAGTTGCCGCTGCGACCATTGTAGCGGGGAAACTTCCGTGACAATGTTGTCACAATAACAACTAACAACAATCTCCATTTTCTCTTGTACTAGACGGATGACCATGGGAGACAGTTCAACCTCTGCCATTCTATTTCTAAGGTCTCTACCTTTGAGGGAGAAGTAAAATCAGGTTTCAGGCTCAGTGTCTTGTGCTGTAAGTCTGAGGTAAATATTTTCGTATTTCATGCAGTTTTCATCCTCTTTTTTCTTAATTCTCTATGGTCACACTGTCTGAGATGAGATTGTGTGTGGGAGGTAAATAAACAGATGCACTCTGAGGACGAATGCAGAATGCAAAGCGAGTGCAAAAGAAAATCACAATAAAGCATTAAAAAAAGGATAGCGAGTTATGACAAGTGAAATAGAACAAGTCATTACATCAATAGAAATATATTATAATGAGATGATGTCCATATAGATCCCATTTTAATTTGTATGGAACCATGCTGTAAATGGCAGACACATATGCCATATGCTCATTCTGCATGCATTATATTTCATCTGTAATGTGTTAGAGGATGAATCCAAAAGCCATGTATTTATCAATCTAGACCTGTAGTCTATGGGGGGGGGGGGGGCTTAAGCCTGCAGCCTATGACACCAGCGACAAACTGAAACCATTTATCCATGTGAGCTCGGCTACAGCTGCTGAATCCAACCCCCCTGTTTTTACCGCCAACCCACTGCCAGGTTCTCAATGTCAAATGCCAATTTATCCTACACAGTGTTAGTTTGGCACAAACTAAATGCCAACTGTGAAGCACCAAACATCCCGTGCTACAGCATGATAGACCCATCATCTACACTCTTGTCCCATCCAGCAATTGCATCGCTGGTTGTTAGTTTCATGTTCCCCTGCAGCTAGGACTCATGCAATTTATAGAAGAAAAATGCTAAGCAGATTCCAATGCAGGTATTGATCCTCACACCCAACTGCATATAGAGGTTGAGGGCTGCAGATCTCCTGAATGCCGAACATATCCCAAGGTACTCAGCCTTCCTCTGAGGCCCTGCTTCAACAAATAATCTCTCTTTCACAGTTTTCCACTTTGCACAACCCCCCCCCCCCCATCCCAGTATCCCCTGTGGCACCGGCCAACCGTGACTTAAATGCACAAGAGAAGGTTTACAGTCTCAGGGGAGTCATAAGAGCAGATTATCACCTCAGCTAGTAGATAAACAGCAGCCATCGTGTACAATCATCACCAGAGGTTTTGGATTGGATCCAGGTCTGATGTCCCTGGTGCGTGCGTGCGTGCGTGCGTGCGTGCGTGCTTAGGTTGCCCACGTGGATACACTTTGCCTGTGTTCACCGCGGAAGCCATGCCAAGTTGGCCCGGCAGGCTCTAGCAGCAGATCCTCTGTCCTCGTCCGAGAGAAATTTCCTTCCTGATCCAGCATGCAATCAGAAGCATCTGCAGTCTCCACTTTGCCAGAATTCCTGCGTGTCCCCCAAACGCACTCAGACATACTCCAGCATCTGTCGGGACACACACATGCCAGGAAGAGGTGCAGCTGTGCACCCATCAAACCCAGACACACACACACACACACACACACACACACATTTTTGGAAACACACTCACTGGAGATCACTGCGCACAGGGGATTGGGAAGTGTTTCAATGCTACTGGGGTGAGCTGTCACCACCCATGACCTAACACAATCCACCGCATCAGTGACAAAGGCATATCATCACCAGTTGGCAAAGGTCAGTCTTCTGTTCTGCTCAGCTCAGGACTTCAAACGCTTCCTGAGATTCCAAAAGAATCTGAGATATTTGAGGCGTGATTGATTTAATTTGCCTCAGATAGGCCATTTTACACTTTGAATGAGTCTATTCACTTACTGATTTCTAAATGCGTAACTGTTTTAACTAGAAACCAACAGACGAGAAAAAGCGTCTGGTTCCTCCTCTGCTGAACATGCAAAGCCTCAACCCCTGTGCCCTACTTCCCTGACAGGGCGACTGAGTAAGTACAAAATAGATGAACAGATTCTGGGTGACCGACAAGAAGCACATCAGTCTGACACACGAGATGTGGTATTAGCGGTTCGTATTCTTTATGTTAATTTCCAGAGAGTCAGTCTGCTCTAAAGTAATGCCATACCGGATTTATAGCTGATAAAGCCTCTATTATTCCATTTCTCTCCCAGAGCTTTAAATGGTAACAGATAAGCTGGTGGTACAGTCTCAGGGAATTAAAGCGGGGGGCCAAATGAACAGGGAGGAAGGGAGTATGATAAGTGCAGACAGGGAAAAGTGAGCAGCAGATGAAATATGTGCTTGGAAAACATAATTAGCAAAAATGGCTGTCGTGCAGTCCTATCGGTCGGCAGTGCAGAGAACAAAACCCCACTACTGACCGTCAAACACAGATACTGCGGACTGAAGCAGTCCAACAATGTTTTCATCTCAATGCTCTAGACATTTTGAGAGGGGATCATGTTCACGAGGGAGCTATAGCAAAACCTTTCACACAGTTATGCAGCAGCACTACAGGACATCATGACAAAATGCTCCTCGGTGAAGACAACTCACAATGATCACACGTCTTTGTTCCACAGTGTAGTTCTGTCCCTGTGGATCCACATAGATTCCAGAGCTGCTGTTATTTAACCCCTTCCTGCTCTTGCTGTTGTGGGCTCATTCACGCCTGATTTCACATACTGCTACTGTATTTAGTGCCTAATAGCTCCACGTGTAAACATCACGGAACCATAGTAAATGGCTTAAATTAAAGAAGACACTTGTACCATAACATGTATAGGCATAAATGACCTAGTTCATTCATCTCCATGAAAATATAGGACATAGAAATGTAATGAATGTAATTTTTGTTTTTTTACATTTCACTGTTGTAAGACCTCTTATCCCCACCTCAGACAGATTATTGGAACTGTTCTGTAATAACAGTATTTACCATTATCTGGAATACGCACAATGTCTGGCCTCTCTCTTCTACTAACTATAAAGTAGTTTGAAATCTTGTCCATTGTCCATGCAATCAGGCTTCTGGCATTCCACTGAATAATTTGAAATGATTAGTAATATCAACCCACACATGCTCATTCTTGATTTGATATGCGCATAACCATGACCATATCCCAGTGCCCACTGCAGTTTTAACAATAATCACCATCCTCTCAGTTTCATATTTAATCTCAGAAGCTGCAATCTTCGTCCCTGCTATCCCAGTCACACACTAAACTGTTCCACACCCTCAAGTTCTCCAGTTCCTTCATATTAACACTAAAAGGGTACTCTGGGAATTATCTCCTTGCAACCGCCAGACCTCTGCTCCCCGGCTATTGAGACTTTTCAAACATTAATCACCTTCTTTGCGTTCTCCATCTGCAATTAGTATTACACCCTATTAGCAAGTTTCTATCTCCCAAAACACTCCCAAAGTTCACCTCTCCAACTTGCCCTCCAATGATTTTTGTTAGCTTCAGCGGATCGACTTTCTCACCCCCCCCCTCTCTCCCTCGACTCTTACCACTACATTAAACAATCCTGCCTTTCGGGTCGCACTCTGCGCTCACTCCCCAATCAGCTGGACAACTTTGGCCTTCAAATGATGGAAGGATTGCACGGTTATTCCATATTTCAAACAGGTTTTGGTCAGCGTAGAGACATTGTTTATTCGCACACTAAAAATCTCTTGTGGTCATCTACTTATGAGTAAACAGTAATAATAGAATAATGTCATATAAACTAACATAGTAGCTGAAGAAGAAAATGATTTAAATCCCTTTAAATGGCTTTTGATGTACATTTGGTGCACTTGCTTGTAATAAAATAGACAGTTGCACATAAACTTCTATGTATGATAAAGACCTTAAGTTTGGGTTAATGAGCAACTTGTTTCACATGTAAACAAATTGAAGACGCCAGCATCCACACACCAGGGAGCATTGCAGGAAAACAACCTTCACAATCTCCACACTGACAGGCAGAAGAGATAGACAGCATCTATATGTTTTCCCATCGTGCATATCCCTGTGTGCATTTGTTTGTGTGGGCATGTGCAGACGCAGAGAAGTGCCAGCGCGTGACAATGTGTGCCATCCCCCCCCCCCCCATGTTTGCGAGTGTTTGTGTGTATGTGAACATCTTGGCAATGCTCTCAAGCCCCCTGCAGGTGTTTAGATCTCCACAAATCCCCGCGTGTCCTTCCCAGCTGAAGCAGGGAGCACGAGGCTCGCCCTCGCCTTGCCTTTTCCTCTCCCCTTTCATTCCTCGGGCCATGCTAGGCAGGAAAGAAAAGGCTGCCAACCCCAGGTGTCTGGCATCCGCTCGGCACTGTGTCAGCAGACACGGGAGAATGTGGGAGGAAAGATGAAGTGCATGCAGACAACGGTGAAGGATTGAAGAGTGGGAGAATGTAAGAGAGAGAAAAGTGAGAAAATTAGAGGCACAAACGAGGAGGAAGTAAGGTTTAAGAGATTTAGGAAAAAGAGGAAAGTGAGAGTAGGTGGCAGTGAAGAAGAGGGAAAAAAAAAAGAGAAGAGTTTAGCAGTTTACAAACAGGAAAAGTAGATATATGTGACCATTGTGCAACATGTCATGGGTTGCACAATGCACCAAAGCCACCTCCAGAGGGTTTTAACAAGTCTGGTCAGACATCCAAAATCTGCCCTCTCAAAACAAACAAAGACAGTCACATCCGCTGAGCCATCCCCATGGACTAGCATGGACCCCTCCAAGTGGATTACTGGACTTCACATAAATTCACAACAACCGCGGGCTACACTAAATAAGAGAATCTGGAGTCAGATTGCATTGCAGACACACATGGGAACAACTCTTTCCTGCATCGTTACTTGTTCAAATTTCCTGTGATAAATAGCAGATGCACATGAAATATCGTCTTTCTGCCATTTGTTTTGTCTCCCACAGCACTCTCACATTATTTTCGGCTTGAAGTTGATAAAGGCTGAAATGAGATATAGCTTGAGGAAGTGCATCTTGGCAGGGACATTAATTGTGGAGCTCACTGCTGGATGGAGACATGGCCGGTCTGATGGCATTCTTCACAATTGGAAAATGAAAAAAAAAAAAGATGTTCACTGAACAAGATGGAGGGGAAGGAGATACAAGATGATAAGAGAAGAACCCTCTGCAGTAAGCTTGCTAGATAACAGCAAATTGGAGAGTCCTGCATGCACAGGGTCAGGTGATTGAGGGCTACATCATTTGAAGATGAGGGTTGAGCAGGCCGCCAGGGAGCGAGAGAGATTCATCCGCTTCCGCAGCTGCCTTGTGACTGAGGGAAATCGAGTTCTGAGGCACGTCCACACATCATCACACAACCTGCCCCGCACACTCTCTCAGTCCCCTTCGCTCTGCACCCATCATTTTACTATCCGTTCATACCAAGGATAACAGGATAAGACAATTGCACGGAGACGACACATTTCAAGCCCTCTTTCTTCACGCCCCCATCTCTGTGGTTCTTATTTATCAGCGTATTGACAGACACGGTGAAGAACAGAGATGTCTCCCTCTCCTCTTATGGCTAAATCATGTTGCGGATGGGACAGGTCGTCTCCAGCGGCTTTGATCACCACCCCCTCAGGGTTGACAGAGTGACTGATGGGCCCAAGTCAGTCCTGCTGCCTATTCATCTCCCCGCAAGAGCAGAGACAGAGAGAAAACAGGCCGGAAAACAGATAGGAGTTGGCAGTGATGCAATGATAAATCCACAGCGAGACTGTGAGCAGTTTTTAGTTTTCGCATGTGGGAGTCTAAAAAGACTTAGGTGGCTTGCAGCAGAGGATTTTTAATGACACGCTTCATGGCTCGGATTTTAATGTGCCCCGCTAATTATGATATTGCCATGTTAGCCTTTTCCGAGCTCTTCCATGTGATGACAGAGAGAGAGAGGGACAGAGAGACAGAGGAGAGACATGAACATGGAACACTATGTGTGGGCGTAATTCCTGTCTGTCGCTCAGCGCGGGGTAGTGATGAATTAGGCGTCTTGCCGTCTCTCTGGCACCTGGCCACTGTTTGTCCTTTAGGTGCCCTGGTGACCAAAATGTCCCTCGAAGCTCCACTGGGGCTCTTCAGGGGGAATCTAGATACTCTGTGCCGTGCAGTACTGTACAGTACCTTGTGTTTGCGGCGGTGGTGGCTGTTCTTTCCACAGATGTGCACGTGAGTCAAGTCAATTTTATTTTGTCCAATATCATGAATCACAAATGTGCCTCAAGGGGCTTTACAACCTATAAAGAATATGGCACCCTCTCTATCCTTGGTCACTATAGGCGTGTGTGTGTGTGTGTGTTGGGCTGGTTTTCTCATAGGATAAGATTCATTCTTGAGCTAAGTGTCACCTTCATCTTTCTGTCATTGTATTGTGCACATTCTCCAGGGTGACAGTAAAAGAAAGCCTTGGAGCTATTAAGAAGAGGAAATAAGTTAATGCAAAGATGACTTATGGAGACAAGAAATCTAGGTCTAGCGTTTGGCCAGGAACAACCTATTAGAGGATCTCCTGAATGGCAATTCAGTACAGAACTCAGAGCATAAATCACGGTATTATAAATAGCCATTAAAATGCCAGACAATAGTGGCCCCAGATGGTGGGCAATTGTACTGAAAGGTACACACAGTACAGAACGAGTGTGTGTTTCGAAGCAGGACTGGTCTGTATTTGTTGTGGGAGTCGCTAACGGAATCATGGCATTCTGCGCGTGACAGAGATGAAAGGAGTGGCGGGCGCATGATGACAGAAGCCACACATTGAATAAAGGCTGACTCGAAGTGTCAGGATCGGTCCGATCCCTCATCACTCACAGCCCACTTTCTCCACGCTGCTCTGCGCAAAATGCCAGGTCTCTCCTTCCACACCTGAGCGCTGAGCTTTAATGCATATTAATTCACTGTCTGGCAAGGACGCCCTGGCACAGATGGAGCACAAAACTGTTAAAAAATAAGAGGGTGGTTTGCATGAATATCCCTGTGTAAAACAGGTTTACACTGTAGCTGATAATAACAAATTCAATATGCTGGCTGGGTTACTTTCAGTCACAGCATTTCTGTGCTGCTGATCATGCCTGTGATTTGTCAAAAAATATATATATATATATTCCCTGCCCACGGATTAATATGTGTGGACTTTCATTGGGATAATAAACAGCATTGTACTACATCTTAAGGATGGTCATCAAAACTCAGACCGACTATTTAGTACCGCAGTCTGACCGACCCTCGCTGACCACACAGGCACTGACCAGTTGGGTTGAGGGGGAAGGCAATGCAGAGAGCTGGAGACGTCTAAAAAAGGAGCCTATCACACCTGTGGCTCAAGAGCTAAACAGAGTCTGAATGAGTCAGTCTAGACAATGGGTTATTAAAGGCACTGGCCAGTCTTGTGTAGTGATGGCAGGAACAAAAGCAGAAACGGGGCAGCTGATGATGAGCAGCTTTAACAGGTTCTAAGACGCCCCCCCCCACAAGTTTGTGTTTTCACTAAGCTCTGCATGGAAGCAAGTGAAGCTGCCAGCTTCAAGTGCTAAGATACAATACTGTAATTCTCACACATTACAGGAGTCAACAGGAAAATGGCATTGTAGTTTTGTACTATTTTCAATTTGATGCTACATCGCCTTTGAAGAGGAAGCGTTCCCACCTTATTAATATTACAATGATGTTCTTGTATTGTCATCTTAAGCAATATCAGGTGAAGTTCATAGAAGTCGTCATTGACTTTGGAGTGTCGTGCAAATATTTAGTTCTGCACTTTGAAATGATTACATATCATAATAAGTTCTGAGAGGCTTGCTCCTCACCAGTTTTTTATTTTTCATCCATCTTCACAGTTTAGCGTTAATTACTTTGCTGAAGATCAAATGGCATGGGACACAATAACATTTCCCTCCTTGATAGTTCCTATCACATAACAGGATTCAAATAATGAAAGCGTTTATCAGTTCTTGCTATTTACATCATAAAATCATAAAAAATGTTTCTCAATCTGTAGAACATCTGACCACGCTATAATAAAGTCCTCTGAGCCATGGACCTCTTGTCAAAACTCAATCCATTTGTGGTCGATCATCCACATGGTATTGTTTTTCACCAGCCACTGGCACTAGACTGTAACGCTTCTTGTTTATAATTGCAGGTTCATGGTATAGCCGTATTATCTCCGATGAAGGCTGCGGTCCTGAATAACAAAGACTGCCCATCTGTGCAGTTTGTCGAAAACTATGGCGCTGATGGTGCTCGGGCCATAAAAAAATATAATTCAATGTTAACCAAATGTTCCCCACTTCTCTGTGTTGTCAGAGCTGAGTACACAGACCATAGAATGACTCCAGGTTTAGATGAAACACTATGCATGTGTTGTGTGAGTAAATGCAGTCTCAACAGCTTGCTTTATTTCTTGTCCTCGGTTCTTGTTTGTCGTTGGCACAGCTGAGTATTTGCCTCCTTGGCCTGAATCTTGATTTTCAAATCTTCCCGACAGCCCTGAACAGCTAAGCTTGGCTGTCGGCGATCTCATTTTCATTTGAATATTGGAAGATTTTGTTTTAAGTCATTTAATTGAAGTAATGCTTAAGAGAACAAATAGAAAGTAAACCTGGTTTCCATCTGCTTTTAGTAGTAATACATTCCATGATTAACAGATGATGGACTTGAACGCATTTTTTTTTGCTTTATCACATGTGGATTTAAGTATCCGGGTGGGCTAAAAATGTTTGACCGGAAAACAAAATGATGAATTGCATTACTCCTAATCGCTATTCTACAATGTGTTCGCTCACCAGTTGTGTGATATATTGTGTCATTATATTTGTCATGAGAGGGTATGATCAAAGTAAACTGTTATTTGGCTTTTTGACAACAAAAAAAAGTTTCTTCAGTCATAAATCGCATGCTTTTGACAAAAATGAACAATGAATTGAGTGAGAGGAACACATTACATTATGGAACAGATATATTTAGAGACAGTCGCATAGTCTTCAAGGAAATATTTGGGGCATGTTTGGTGTGTCCAAAGTCTGAAGCCAAATGTTCTGCATTTTAAGTCTATAAGCATGGAGCATCAAACGGCAAGTATGAAACTAATGTGTTCACCCTTATGTCAATGTTGCTAGGAGCAGACTTGCAAATTACACAGATACTGTATTTTGTACGCATACTATAATTACTGGCAACACATTTAGTCTCATTGATTCTCTATTACCTCAGCCTTTCAGCCTTGGCAGCCCACAGAACTAAAGGTTTTTATTGGTAGTAGTTGAACCTGAGCTTTTAGCTTTTCTCCTAATGCTCCTCGACGTTTCTCTCGCTACTATTCAACGCTAATTCTTCATGCATCCGTTTCCAACAGGAACCTGAAATACGTTTTATTAACATTAGCTCTAAATCTACATTTTAAGCTCCTATTTCACGTGTTTTTAAACAGTACCGTATGAAGTCTAATCAACTCTCAGGACATGTTGTGTTAAGGATGTATCACCAAGGAGACAGGATGTGGGGGGGGGGGGGGCAGGGCTCGGATAGTGCAGAGGGAGAAATGTGTGATGCATTAAGGACAAAACCACTGACATTGAGAGACGCCATATCTTCTGGGCGTTTGGCGGCAAAACTTAGCTTTATTGTAGCTTAACTGGCTGAATGACTAACACCGAAGAGCAACATCTGTATATCAATCATGACAGAACTGTTCTATGATCTATTCCATCACAGAACATCAGCTTGTGACATGCGCTATTGCTTTTGAAATCCAATAGCCAAACAGATGCTCCCCTAACAGAGCCTGGAAATAAAGTGTGGCTGACTTATCTCCCCCCCCCCCCCACTGCCATCGCATTTCAATGTGATACTTCTCACCATTTGGCCGTTAAGCCTGCAAAGGTATGGAAAGGAGGTGATTCATATTGTGATTGCAGCACTGCCCTCCGTGACTCTTCCAGAAGGGTAGAGAGGACCAGAGAGGGGTAGCCAGAGAAGGCCCCAGAGAAGGCCCCAGAGCGACGAACATCCCCCCCCAGTCCTGTGGAGCTGCTTGCTTGCCTGCCTGCCTGCCTGCCTGCCTGCCTCCCTCTGTGGCTAAATTTACTCCCCCCTCCCCAATCATCCCGGCACATCATGTTGGGATTCTATTACTCCCTCGTGCCCCGGCATACAGATAGTCATGTGAAAGCCGGCCACAGGCGTCCGCGGCTGGCAGTGCCCTTCCTGCCCCTGCATTCAGCACTCAGTCCAGTTAATGCTATTCGTCTCCACCCAGCTGCCCAATCGCTCTCTCGCACTTTCTCCGTCTCTGTATCTCCCTCGTTCATTCTCGCCCCTTCTATGGAGAGTCTCTCGAACCGCCCCACCAGCCCCCCTTCTCGACCTTGTTCCCCTCCAATTACGGCTCCTCTCATCCTGATAGCAGGGGTCAGAGACGGACGAGCTCGAGGGCTGAGACTGATTTGGCAGGTAACAGAGGGGGGAGAGTGAACCCCGGCCAAAAGGAGATCAATAAGGAGACGGCCCTGAAGGATGGCTCCTGTTATGGGCAGAGAGTCGCTGGAGGCCAGGTGGCGAAGAAATGCTGCTATTGGCACATCAGGTCGGATCACATGTTTGATAGCCCAGTATGTCTCCTCCATCGCTGGAGTGCTGTCAGCAGCGTGACACAAGGCTCAGTGATGGTTTGTGGGCATGAGGATAAAGGGCCCTGCCCTGTTGAATGCCACTCGCCCGACAAACCAACTGCTAGAGTGACGTCGCAGGGGTCGATCCAGCACGCAGGTCATCAGTTCTTACTTGGCCATGTTTGAAAGTGTGTTCGTCGTTGAGCCTGAAATAGACTGACACGCGTCAATGAGGGCAATGGAGTCATCAGCTATTCCTTTTGAACAGCTAGCTCACTCTGACTGAGCAACACGCAGGAGTAAGCACAGATTTCTGAAGGCAGCTTATGCAGACTGTATACGGACAGGTTGAACCTATCGCAGGTGGGAATGCAAGGCAATGAACAGATAAAGAAACGGGAGCATGGGAAGGGGAAATAGACAGAGGAAGAGATTTTGTGTGAAGGAGAAAACCGCCAAAGATTTGCACCACGCATGGCATTCTGCAGACATGACCATAAAGCATGCTGCAAACTCCCCTCCTACCCATCCAAGCAGTACGTGACATCTTCACTCCCTCATGTGCACACTTCAGGGTCACACTGACCTCTAGTGGTGACAGGAGCACAGGGCTCATGACAACAGGCCATGACTGAGAGATCATTTGTGCTTGAGGTAATTGATGTGAAAATTGATTTTAAGTTACTGACACTGGTCGAGTACCTCTCGGGTGATACGGATAAATGGCCGCGGACAACAGCCTATTTCAACACCTCCCTGCGTTTCAATTATCCACTTGTGAACAATCATACAGACACACACACACACTCTCTCTGTCTCCCCCCCCACTCTCTCCATCCCTCTCAGTATCTCTCTTTTGTTTCCCTCCTCCAGCTTTTTCATTTCTATGTCTCTCTCCAAAGATTCCTTTGGAACATTTCGATTTGAACACTATTGATTTTGTGGGTTACACCTACCACAAAGCCCTGGCAGAACTTAAAAACCACTCTATTCAGTGGGGGGGATGAAAGTGCGAGGCTTTCTTGGAGTTGTTAAATGAAGTGAGAAGTTTGATGGTGAGTGCTTTACTAGATATTTTTAAACCACAAACGTAAGAGGGTTGGATAACGTCTTAAATCGAATTTCTTCAGAGACACTGCGAGATAATAGTTTTGTTATTTAACTCTGCAAGCTGTCTTACCTTTCCAACTATGCCTGTATGGCCGTGCTACCGCTAGTGCTACCGCTAACTTAATCAGAAGTGTAGCAGGATGTTTCAAAAACTGCAAGCATACAGGAATCATGCAAAAGACACACACTAAAAAGCAGTTGTATAGTCGATTAGTTGAAAATCATGTTATAATGCTCAAAATTCACTAGGTGGCGCACACTGCAAGGAAACATATTCATCATCGCTGTTGTTTCTTCAACATATTATACTAATAATATGGAATATTAAAGTAATCAATTCTCATTACATGAACTAATCCATGCCTCAACAAACTGAAAAACACAATACAGAGAGTACAGTATACGGCGTGTCGCTCTACTACAGATATGCAATTAGAAGAAGGGTCTCTACCAACAATCTTTTCAGATCAGCCCTGTTAAAATGTCCTTTGACTGGTTCACGTCAAGATGGCTGCCGCAGAATATGCGAAACGGTGAGATAAGGTTGTCATGGTACTCTGTTTGACTCAGCTTGCGGCCCTATTACTATCAAAGCTGCCAGAAGATGACGGCATAATTATGTTAGAGAGCTGATCTGAGGCAGCGTTACAGTGATTTGTCAAATGATTCAGAGCAGCTCCTTCCTCTATAACAGGATGCATGACTAGGCAAGTCCCCGATTTAAGAGACCTGCTTCTTCAGCATCCATATGTAATGAGGAGTAGGAATACTTGTCTGTCTGGAGCCTTACAGCAACATAACACTTTGATTATGAGGTGTTCCACTGTACCCTCTCTCTCTATCTCTCTAGCTTTAGCTTCAACTAAGCCTATCAATAAATCATCAACAATCTTCTGCTATTATATTATCTTATGGTAATAGCATTTGACAGATATGTAATGGCTTTCACCCAACACACACACAGTGCTAGCCAGTAGAGCCATTAGGTCACGGTGAGCAAAGACTCACAATAGTAACCAGTGAGAGGCAGTTTGCAGGAGGCTCTGTGACACAGTCAGCATGAATATTAATCCTGCCTCCCTCTCAAACATAGAGATGGAGACAGAGAAAGAGACAGAGCGGGAGAGAAGTGCTCACAGGCATTGTTAAGAGGTCTCTGCTAGCCGCTAACACGTCACTCATCAGTGACTCTGGGGGCTTTATATGCTCTCCGGGTCCTCGCAGAAGACCGAGCAGCGAGTGCCACTTTTAGCTGAATGAATGAGGCCCAGTCATTACAATGTGGGCTCGCTGGGGAGTTCATGCAAGCGAGCAGAGACACATTTTCAAAAAGTTTTGGAAAATGGAAAGTATAGTGCAACACTCAGCGACCACGATAAGCTTCGAGTTTCGACAAGCTTAATACAATGCATTTATCTTTTCACATTGAATATCTTGTTTTTTTTATTGCTCTTGCTTTAGGTCTTAAATCTCCCACTAAATGGCTTTTGAAACACGTAAAAAAACCCAAACACTTTGGAGTCAAAGCAGCAGAGGGCACTTGGAGGGCAAAGCATTTCTGCTGCAGAGGAAGAGGAAGATAAATCAGGGATTTGATGAAACCAAAATTGGCCGGAGCAGTCGTGGGAGATTAATACCTGCTCACCTGTGTCCATTCTGAGAGCTCATTAGGCAAGCTGGAAGATATGGAATTATAACTTACTTACATTATGTCATCATCTGGAGTTGCTGGTAGAGGGTTATGGTAAATACTTCAAAAGGAAGGAAGGTGTGCAGATGGGACACTGAGAAGTCCTAAAACTAGGAAATGATAACAGTGCAAAGAAATCTTGCTTTGACCCAGATTGTTGCTCTTGACGTCCTAAAAACCAACCAGAATTTATAGTGAAAGAAGTAGGGTGGCTTGTGTTTCATCACAAAATGAACAGAATTTGTAATGTGTACATACTTTTTGAGCAGATCACAAACTAAATTTTACTTCTTTATGTCTGAAATCCTTATTATTGCAAAAGAGACATGTTACATTTGTCAAATTAATCAAAGTGGAAAAACAAAACAAAATAAGGACACAACTGTTTATTCAAGGTCGACATGCTCAGCGTGTATGCCAAAAATAACATGTACCGCCACCTCAAAACGCATTTCAAAAAGATCAATCTACAATATGACAAACGGGCTTTGTGATAAAGTGATGTGTGTTTTTTGTACAACAAAACAAAAAACACCTTTCTATAAAGGCAAGTCAACATCCAGCTGTACCCCTTACAGTTTGATTGAAGTCCAGAATCCCATTTGAACCCATTTGACCCTGCCATAGCGAGGGTGTTGTGGTCTGCTAACAAAGCCATCAAACACGGAGGCTGGGGAGCCGTGCTGTGAAGCGCAGTGAAGCAACGCCTTGATGTTTTTACAGAAATAACATAACTGGGGCAGTGAAATACAGTGCCCTTTTCCCTCTCCTTCAACCTCCGCTTCCTTCATCCTCCATTTCCCTCACTCCCCCCTTCCAGGGTTTACTGGGTACCGAGCGGTGTTGCCTGAAACCCCACAACACTTTCACACATTTCAGCTGAACCTGTCATTCCTCAAACTGAGAGCCAAAAAAAAAAAAGACAAAAGACATGGAAACCAGCAGTTATGAGCTTTTTAGACCATTGTGGTGAGACAGCTCAGGACAGCTGCCTTTAGTTCTGTTATAATCAATGTCCTTCACAAGGTGCAGTTGCACTTTCAACTTAAGTGAAAATGTGAGAACAAAGAACTGAACAACTGAAGCTCACAAAGTGCAGCTGAACCAGATGCATTCGAGGCAAAAGATCGAGGAGGTACAGATCAGAGTTCTTTACAAATGATTTAATCACTCGTTGCTAATTGATTTCTATTCAGAAAACCCTCCCATAAATTACCAACACACTAAGTCATACTGTCAGGGCGACAAGCTAAACTTTCACAAAATTAAATACATTTTTCAATCCTCATTTAACCAATACTGTCAGTTCCCAGCTATGGGAAAACATGTGTTCGAAGTCCCGCTTGTGTGAACGGCACAAAATGAAACCTGAGCTGCAAGCAGAGCAGAACCACAAGGAGCCTTTGACATAAAGAAACGCACTATCACGCCAGCTGGCAGTAGCCTATGAACACCTGCCTGCACACAACTGAAGATGTACAATTTAGATTCCCGCTAAAGTATCAGAAGTGGTTTCAGTAAAGCAATGAATTGGCAGAATAAGATAAAAAAGGATTTCCCTTATTAGAACCAGTAGAGAAAGTGAGGCAATTTAAAACATCAGAAGGAATTCAGCCTGAGTGTAAAGACCAGACTACTAACTCTTGTCCTTGTTGGACCCCTCTACAGGAGAAAAGGGTGAGCAGAATTTAAAAAGCAAAGTGAATAAGCGTGACAATAAAAGCTTCTACGGAAGCTGAACATCTACCCTGCCGCAGGGGTTTACAGACAACGTGGTTCTATTATTTCCCTTTTTTCCCCTCCAAAAAAAGCCTGTCCAGACCATCCTGTCTCCATGGACGACTTCCTTTATTACTCAGAGCTAGCTGAGGGCCCAGATGTTCCTGCCATTGAAATAGAAAAGAGAAATTCTGCAGTTGCAACTGTCTATGAAGCTTTTCTCTACATTGTGATGCAGCTTGATGCCTCCCTTAGAAGCAGCTAAAACAATACACCTGGACACTAACAGGTTGCATGCTTCTGACTGCAGAACCCACAGTGCCTGCCAGAGGTCGCTAACACACTGCACAGTCCAACAACATCACTGACCAAGTGGAGCTAAAGCCACTGGGCCTGATTATAATCAAAGTATTTGACCTGAGCTCAGAACATTTGAAGAACACATAGTTTTTTGGAGCAAAGAACCCTTAGAGGCTTCACTGCTGCTTTCTGCCGACAGAGTACTTCGTCCTGAACAGCGTGACCCAGAATGAAAAGCAGCAGCAAAGCTTTCACACTCTGTGCTGCCTGGCACCTGGTGGTGCCTATTCTACATGGATAGTCATGATCCAGAGCGCTGCCTTATGCATGTCAGCATACCTTATTCCGCCTCGGGATCAATGTGAAGATAACTTACAAAATGACTGCTGCTGGGCTGGATCCAAACCCTGTCTCTCCTGCAGTTTTCTATCTGTATCGCTGATGTGAGCTTCCGAACAGAGTCAAGGATGCGTCTCTGCAAGCACGATGTAGCTTCGAGCTGAACTGCACCGAGGCGGCTGTGGCTCAGAGGTAGAGCGGGTCTTCCACTAACCGGAGGATTGGCGGTTCGATGTTGATCAATGTCCAGTTTGCATGTCGAAGTGTCCTTGGTCAAGACATAAAAACCCCAAATTGCTTCCAAAGGCTGTGTCATCAGTGTGTGACGGATAAGATTAGAATCTGATGAGCAGGTGGCATCTTGTATGGCACCCTCTGACACGTATGTGAATGAATGTGTGTGTGTTAATTGGTAAATGTTGACATGTATGTAAAGCATGTGTGTAAAGCGGTCGGAATACTAGAAAGCAGATACCTTGGGCCAGACAGCTTAATATGACATGACTGTCGTGATGCTGTGTCATGTGTAGTTAGCAGGAAAATAACATGTTCATGACCAATCAAACATATGTTTGAAAACTTTTTTTTGACATGACTTACACAACATAACAGCAACAGGGCTCTTTAAGATGCATACTTAAAGAAGAAGGCAAATTATTGCTGGCACTCAGTATTCTTGCTGACACTTAGTGTGTGACCTTAGTGACCACATACTGTGAGGAAATTCTGGCTGCTTTTCCATGTGTTTCTGCAGTCCTTTTTGTCCAAAATTATTTATGCCTATAACCAATTACTGGTCCAGGCATCGCTGGAGGTCATGCAGGTTATGTCCCTAAGATTTAAGTAATAGGGCTTGTGTCTGAGCATTTGTGTGTGTGTGTGAGAATGCGTAAGGGGCTATTTCCTGTAGTCACCCACCCCTAGGTTTGGAGGTATTTGGACAGGAAGCACACCCATACCAGAGCAGCAAGTCAGCCCTGAACAATCTGTGACTTAGTCCCAGGAGCGCGTTTCCTGGCCGAGCTATTGTCTTTTCTGTTACAACACCCTGGAGCAAACTGGGAAATATCCACAACTACCCACTATAGAGGACCAAGGCTGTGTGACTTGGCCTATTCTATCTCATTCTTTAATACATCTTCATATCCTGACTTCAACCTTATTCACGACTCTTGATTAAACAAAGTGGACGCAGTGATTGCAGTTTGATAGGGTAAAGACAGAATTAGGCCATCCTGAGGCTGCAACTACGGGCTGGAAACATGGCGGAATTTCTCACCGGCTCAGATGTGGTTGGAAGCAGCAGCAGTGGGGCTCTCTCTGGTTCGCCTGCGACAGCCTGTCAAACAGAGAAAGAAAAACAGGGACCGAGAATGACTAATGAGATTAAATCAACTGCTAATTGTCAAAAAGAAGATCACAGAACAATAATGGCACGCAAGGCTAAGAAGTGGGCTATTAAAACGTCAATGTTTGGAGGATGACAGAGTTATTTGATGTGTTGTATAAATTACGTGAGCTTGTGAACGACAGCGCGCCAGAGTGGAATAGTGAGTGCTGTTCGACACCAACCCCCAAAACAGCTGTGAGTGGTTGAAATGAATGTTAAAAACATGTCCATTGAACACAACGCTGAAATAACAACCAATGACACACAAGGCCAGAGGACTATTACACAGCCTCCTTCCTCATGGGGCAGGGCCATTACCACCGACCACAAATGTAGCATCTGGACAAATCTTTGCCGTTGGAGATGACTGAACTGTCAGGAAAATTATAGACCATGCCGCAGCACTTGCGGAGCATGCCAATGATGCTATTCCCGACCACTACGGATATGACTAACTGTCACAACATCAAATAGTCTAACAGCCTGATAATCGTAGTCACAGACAACTAATTTAGACGCGCTGAAATGAGAACATCACAGCATGTTTCATACATTATTTAACCTATAATGAGCATAGCAGTGAGCCGTGTTCATGAATAAGTGTCTACGTGGATACTGCAGGTTGACGGTGCAGACCAGACCAGATTCTGTCGTATGATCTCACACTAAACCACAGACCACTGTGTGTGCTGCGACAGGGTCTGCATCAGACATTCTGCTTTCATGTGGAACTCTGCAACAAACGAGTCCAAAAGCAGAACCTGTGGCCTCTGGCGGCGGAGAGCGTGTCTAGAACCTGCAGGCTTTTCCACTTGCAGCACTCATTGAATTTCTGGACAGGCTGGCACACCACCACAAATTCAGGGTAGGTGAAGCGGGTAGGCAGGGAAAGAATGAAACAAAGGAGGAAATGTTAGCAAAGTCAACAAATCATTTGTTTTAATTTTCCGTTGTGGCTTCAGAACTACAATGTTGTGGGGTAGAAATAATAAGGCCGGGGACTCCCATCAACGTCTTCAATCTTCCATGTGTGATGAAAAAGAAAAATGTTTTCTTTTACTCAAAGAACAATGAGGGAATTACGCCCGACTGCTTTTGTTTTTGGAGCCAGTACTTAGCAGACCTTTGAGAACAACATCCAATCTAGAATCTGTGAGCCTATTTATGAGGGGCTGCGGGGCAACATTTGATTTAAGATCTGAATGAATTACGAAACTTCACTCTTCAATACACTCCGCCACGCTGATATTTTCACTTTTAAAATACGTCTTTGTTGAATATCTGAGATTGAAGCTTGAAGTATAAAAGGAAAACAACGTGTTCACTGGATTTGGCATTCACAGTGAAATGTGTGATAAGAATGACCATTGAGTTTGACATGGATGCTTGTAGAGTTGGATTCATTTCATGATACTACCAGCTCTCTGGAGGGAAGTTGGATCCCCTAGCTCTCAGTATAAATGGGTACAGTAGGCAGGTCTGTGGGATATTCCCTCGAGGTTTCAGCTGCTTGTGATGAAGGCAAGAGCGTGAGAAGCTTTCAATGTATTCTTAGTATCTCCCTTCCTCCATCCACTCGATCCTTGGAGCGCACCTCGTGTTTAGGCTGTGCCCATCAATCATTTATTTTTCCACTTCTCTGTGACACTGGAGTTTGCCAGCAAGATTTCACAACACTTAGGCTACTTAAAAAATAGAGTATGAATCTGAATATCATATCACATTTCTATACAAACACAGCAACATGCAGATGTAAACAAGGAACTAAAACGTCAAAATAAAATAGTATGAGGGAAAATAACCATTTTGATAATCTATGAAATCATTGAAATCATTTCTAAAGCACAAACACAAAACTATTTTGTGTTTGGATACGACATTTGATTGCACTGTTGTGCTTTAGGTATTGTGATCGGCCTTTGTTCCTATTGTAACTAACATGTTATAGACAAAATAAATCAATAATCAAGAAAAGAAGTCGGCAGATTCATCAATAAGGAAGATTACAATTAGTTGCAGCCCTAACACATTTACTCTGGGCTAGGTTTTGAGTCAGACTCACCTAAACCTGGTCTTGGACTTGACTTGGATGCCTGGTTGCAGTCCTAACAAACACATTGATCAAGTCAAATGGTGAAATAGTGATATCTACAGTAAAATGGTAACCAGAGAGAAACATGGCTTCCATTTAGCTGCCTACAAGTGCATACGATTAGAGTAAATCTGGTCATTGTGTAATGCGGTCTTGTGGTCACAACAGAGGATCTGCCTGTCTGCCTGCCTTCTCCCCTGCTTTGCCAAACTATCTGCATCCAAGCCTGCCTGAATCCCTGTGTGCCCCCTAGCCTGCCAGCACATCTGTGGTTGGTAAGGACTGAAATTTCCCCCTGAGAAAGGACTGCAGTGCGGCCAGACTGACCTTGACAGCTCTGTAGCTTCGGGTTTAGTCCACGTTCCAAACAGGAAGACTGAATCAGAGATAAAACTCTATTTATATTCTCCCCGGCAGGCATCCTGATCAGATCATCAAATATGATCACACAAAGAGCTGCTGTACGGGGGGACATGATCTCATGCATAACACAGCCATTTTTTTTTTTTTTTCATACACTGCCCTCCAAGATGGGAGAGATTGGTCTGTCGTCAGACACCGAGTACTCTTCCCCAGACGGCAATAGTCATAGCATTTGGCAGCTTTCAGCACTCGCATGACCGGCACACAGCACAACTTACATCAATTACTGGGAACTTTCTTTCCATAAATAATTGATCGCGATGCAGAGAGCACAACCAGACAAATAAGATTACAAGATACAGCAATGCACTTGCATCTCAGAACATATGGCCTGCTGGAAGGGATATGCCGCAGTGGCTTTACTCAGCTTGTCTAATACAGCCATGCGGGTACGCTGTATGTCTTGTTCATGCAGGAGAAGATGATCTCTGAAGCCCCGGCCATGCAGCCATCAGTGTGTGCGTGAGGGAGTGAGAAAAATCACACGGTGGGGGTTACAGCAGGTCAGGCTGTTGAACAGGAAATAACTAATAGAAGCCAGAAGCCACTCATGACCTCTGCAAGGAACAACAGACCTGAGAGCCTCGAGGTGGACTGACATTACCTTGACCTGTTTGGTCCAATCCAAAACTTCTCAATGTGAAAGCCCTCAGTCATACTGGTGCGTCACCCAGCATTATGTTGGCCTGCTGCAACGCTACTATGTTTCTATCAAGGCCTTCAGGATCCAACATTTGTTCAACAAGGTAATGCAGCACTGAGAGAACATTCACACAGATGTTACTGATCAACAGACTGCATACAGCTCACTGGCTGGTCTAGACATCTGCATGCAATCAATTTGAAATCTCACAGATTGTTCAGGAGACTACATGCAAGAATGACAAGTATGTTTGGTAACCTGTTGACGTGTTAGAAAAATGACTTTTGATTCAGAATTAGTGTGCAAAAGTGGACCAATTAGCATGGGATAAGGTGAAATATAAAAGGGTTTATTAACAAATAAGCTGTTAAACCAGAAAAGGAGAGAGATTTCAAAAAGAACGTACTATAAAATTGTGAGTGTTGTGTCTCTCTGTCTTTGTTAACATGATCATTTATTCGCTGCAAAAACGTCTTGATGACTGCGTGACTCAACAACCTCCAAATGTACCCACAGATATATTAGTGTACAAAATTATATGATTGTAGATTCTTGTGGTGTATAATTATTAACTTTTCAAACTTGCCTCATATGCACAAAGTGACATTTTAAAGTTCATATTTCATAGCAAAGCAAAACATGTAACAGCAAAGTGCTCTTATTGGAACCTGTTACGATCTATTGAAATGCCAAACACAAGCGCGGATAAGTTCAACACTAAGTAGAGTGATCATATTTAATTGATTGCTATGTGATTTGCTTTTGTGCAGTAGAAAGTTACTGCTATTTTACAATATTATGGTCATCTGTATAATGCTCAATATCATAAAGGAAATAGTTGCTTCATCAGATAAAACACAACAGAATTGTATTGTAAAAGAAAATGTTGGCCTAACTAGTATTTTTCACTGATTCATAACCAATCAATCGAAGATGTTAATTCTCAGTATTTACCATTAAAAACTAAATAAAATACCAGATTTAAAACAGAAGTGAGCCCTAATGAGAACACAAAAGTGATACGGCAAATAAAAAACACACAGATCAAAACATTCTTTTGGAAAACAGTTAATTAACAGCAGCTGCAGTTTGTTTGTTGCAAACATTGTCCAGGTTGACAACCTGTCTGATATACATATAGAAAGATCATCACAGATATACTGCATTGTACCTGCGTATAAAGGAAAAAAGGTATATAGTTTAGAAAAAACAACAATGATTTAGGATTTTCTTGAACATGCAGGGCCTCTAACAGATTTTATATGCTGGTTATATGTAGTGTGTGCCATTTCTAATATAAAAACAGTAAAAAATATAAGACTGCTGGGACTCACATTGACTTGAGCTGATGATGCCTCAGAGTTCAATACATCTTGACTTGTTTGTATGATGACACGGACCTATAATTCACATAACTATGAATGCACTGGGCATACTAAGCAGCTAAAAGGAATTTGCATCCATATTAAAAAGTGAGCCTAGGCAGTAGTAGTAGATGGCAACATGTATGCACACAGCGATGAGAACTGCTATTGGTTTCACAGGACATTACCAGTTATCTTGAGTCAGGAGAAGACAAATCTTAAGTTAAGGGATTATCACGGCGCACTGATTACCCTTGAGGGACAGGGAAGTTGTTGAAAAAAGCTCACACTAACAAGCTTGTGTATCACGCCTCGACCACATCCTTCAGTCAGGACTACACTAGGACTGTGACGCTAACGACAGCCCGACTGTGCCACAAACGCAATCATTGGAACAAACCTCAGTCAGCAGTGGAAACTGGGTTTGACAGGGGAACTATTGTGCAAAACTCAACGGTGCTGCGTCTTAAATGACACCAGTTGTGTTGTTTGATTGTGAATAGCAGTTAGTAGGCTCGTTAGAGATGAACTGCGCCTCGCAGAAAAATAGGATTTTCTACAAAACGTGGTGTTTGCTGTCAAATCTAAGGGCCAATCAGCTCTTTGATCAGGCGACAGCCAGAGCGTTTCCCATCAGGCTTTGGGTCATGCAGTCGGTGGAGAGCAACTGCAGCGTCTGGCTCTAAAAGCTGCGGCCGCCTCGATCTCGTGAGGTTATCGTTGCCGACGTGTCGGGAGTCGGGATTCAAGTCCGACACAAATCTAACCGGCATGCATTGTGCGCCGATTGATTCTGCGCAGGACTGGCTCATCTCGAACGAGCCTATTATCACAGTTTGGCTGTGAAACAAGAGGTTAATGGAAACATCTTTTTTCACCATACATCCACTTACATGAACATTATATGAATTAGTCATGAGAAATACACACATGGATTTGCCTTTGAACAGAGGGAATAAACATTTGTTCGCATGAACTTATTACTTGGGAAGGAACGATCTGTGCTTGGTACATGATTAGCATGGAAACTGTATGAGAAATATTACAAAGTTAATGATAATAATAACACCGCACGCACTCCTGTATTTATAATCTCTTCTCAGGCTTCAAGGTCATGATGGAAAGTACCTCTGATTTACAATTAGACAGGCCCGCCTCCCAAAGGAGCCAATGTCATGCTTACAGTACCGTCAGTCCCCACGAACTCAAACACAGACAGCAGCAGTCTGTCTGTCTGTCACGTTGTTTACAACTACATCTTCTTGAGAAGAAACCTAATAAGCCAATGCAGGAAATATGTCAAAGCTAGTCAGTGGCTTTAATACAGATAAGTCATATTTGCTCAAATTATCACTATAACTTGACAGTAGTACATGAGACAAAAAAGCAACAATTACTGTTTTCAGAATCATATTTTAGTTTACCGTTTTGCTGTAAAATGAGAAAGTTTGTGGCCGCCATGTTGAAAAATAATAGAGCTAAATCCGCTCACTGACCGGAGCAAACGTTCTCACTTTCCAACTAAACCGTTCAGTACTCTATGTTTCTGAAAACATTCAAGGGGTTTCCTAGTTTGACAGAGTTCACAAGCTTCACAAGCAGTGATTGACACCGCGTTAGAGGCTCCTTGACTCTGATTGGTTGGTTTTCTTCGGGCGCAGTAGAATCTTGCAAATGACATTAGGAGCACTACATAGAGGCAGAGTGACAGTTTGAGCAAATACGATAAGAAATGGTATTCATTTAGGTTACTAACTGCAGCTTGAAGAGTTACACAACACAGCATTACTCTGTCTGCTGCATTGAGACAATAACAAGATGTCATTCAATATGAGCTGTAGCAGTCAGAACCTGGACCAGCAGCTGAGAGCTTCAGTCAGTCAGAAAAATGTAACATGAGTACAGTGTCTAAAAGAACAATACTCGTGGAAACACGGCTGTAAAATCTCTCCATCCAGAACTTTCACACAGTTCAGGCAGAAACTAGTGTCAACCTGCATGACCTCCTCTCCGAAAAGTATAATGCAGATCTCAAAATCTCACCTACGCTTCAGTGTCATCACACCCACAATGAGTACATTCACACAGTTCACTCTGTCCCACTTGCAGGCCCAATCCTGAACCCTGAAAACTGCTCTCAGAGTGAGCCGAGTATAAGCCCATTCAGCATGCAGGCTCTGGGGCCGTCTCATTTGCATGTAAAACGGGATCTCTCAAAATATGTGAATGCGTGTGTCAAACAGGCTCAGTGGGCAGGGGAAGAGAGGTCCCCTGTTACCGCCCCCCAGTGGCGCTTGGAGAGACGACGAAGAGAGAGGGAGGGAAGAGGTTCACAGGTCAAGCAGACTGCCCCATTTCAGCAGATGCCAAGCAGTTCGTGGGCCAGGACTGCGAGAACAAGAACCTCCTGTGTGCACAACAGTCCTGCCAGCAACACCATCGCCCTACAGGGACGTGTGACTCTGGCTTTTATTTATCATGCAATGGAATTTTTCATGGATTTACACAGTACGTCCAAACCCAAACATTCAGATTTCCATCACATACGGCAAAGCAAAGCAGAAAATCCTCACAATTGAGAAGCAGAGTTTGATCATTGTGCAAATGGCTTAACCCTCTGAGACCAGCTGGATCACCGGCAAACCCGTGCTGACATTACTGTCTTTAAGAGGCTGCTGGAATACAATACTCTGGTTCGTTGCCCCGAATCTAAATGCATCACTACCTCTCAAAATAGCACTCATTCTGAGATTTGAATGTATCCACTTCTGCATTTCGTACAATCAGCAATCAACAACATAGTCTGTAAACAATTGAAAAGGCTGCAACGTATACAACACAATATATTACAGCTTCTCAAATACCATTCCCTTTTGAGACAGGCATGAGACCCCTAGAGATGTGTCAGGTGTTCAGGTGTCCATGCTTCGGGGGTTGGACTTATGTCTGGGTGATACAAGTTAATACGAAAAGTTCATTTATGAAAACAAAGACGTGTCAGTTTTTTCGGGTTATGGGTACATTCAGCCATGTGGCAGCTGGGAGATGTCTGTTAAATCTTAATTTACAAAAAGATGGTCAGGTTTGTTGGAGATTTACAAAAATCTACTTGACATTCAATGACATGGAATTACACTTTATCAATATAGTAGCACATTTTTTTTGTATCAACTAATTATTTCAACCGTAGTTAGATGTAATGAGCTTAGAAATGAGTAACATATCAATTCCTTTCTAGGGAGTTTATTGCATAGTATGGAAGTCCTAAAATAGCATGTTATCCAGAGTTCTGTGCATACACAGAATTCTGTCTCTTTGATTAAACAAGAGCTGAAGACAAGAGCTGTCAGAATTTGTGTAGCTTATCTCCACATGCATTTCAGTTTGTTCACACAGAAATTGCGTTTTGTCCCCTTAAAGGCGGAAATATAAAGCATTTTGACATTCTATAGCAGGAAGCACCGTTGTAATTAACAACATTAACGATGCCTGCATTCCATATAGTCACAGGCCCTGCTATTACACATCCTTGCTAACTAGCATAACTTACTGAGGCACTGAAATATTTTTAATTAGAAAAGTGTTTTTCCTACTACGACATGTCAAAATGTCTGCAATGTTATGTCCATGAGTAAGCAACATCGAAATTAAAACAAACGTTCCACCACACTGCTCACACTTAGTCCGTTAGCTGCTAGCTAGGTAAGTTAGCCTCGTTGGGGTCAGTTTTGTCCGTCACATGGGATAGCAAACATTTCTCCTAGCTAGGTAACAACACTTGAAAGCTTCCAATTAAATATTATAAACATATTTATCAAACATTGAAACTGTAGTGGAAGGTGTAATGTTCATGGTACAATGTCAATATGATTAGCAAAAAGATAATTTTCTATCCGTCTGCAGTGAACAGTGAGCGTCACACAGAAAAGAAATTGCTGAGAATCTCTAGATGAGCCGCAGCCATGCGCGGCTGTGTGTCCTCTCTAAGCTGTTAACATGGCCGGCAAAATTGAATAAATACTGATTTTGCTAACAATAGTTTTGTTTCAATTGAAATATATTTTTAAAAAAAATGTATTGTGTCCTTTTGAGTTTAACTCAACTAGCCAAAATCTAAAGCTGTCCTTGGAGGGCTTTTGTGGAAACAAAGATGTATGAGTGAGCAATGTGCAGAAAAATGAAATGATTATATATATTTTTCTTTCACTTTTCAAGGTCAGGTTTCTGAAAAGCGGCATGGACTGTCATTTGCAGCCTAAAGTGTGCAAAATTGCTCAGTGAAGCTTTCAACAACATGCAATAAAATGTGCTTGTTTTATTAAGCGAGTTAAATTGTTCGACCATTTATAACCATCCTGGGTAACTGAGCATGGCCTGAAGAAGTCCTCAACCCCCCTCGGCAAAATGGAAAAAAGGTTTCAGGCAGATTTTGGGTTTTATTTCTATTCCCCTCAACACAACACCACACCTATCTAGCTTGCGCATTAAAAGGTGCAATTTGCCGTGCTATATCTGGTTTTTTTGTCTGTAGCATCCCTACATGCTTGGCTGAAGAAACTCATTTTGTAACAACAATATGGAGAAAGTGCCAGTTATTCAACGCAATACTCTGGTTCATTGTCCTGAATCGAAAAGCATTGCTACCTCTTAAAATAGTACTCATTCTGAGATGTGAATGCATTCCTACAAATAGAAGAAACTGAGATATCCATTTCAACACTTTAAAAACCACATAGCCTGAGACCCCTAAGGACATATGAGGTGTTCACCAGGTGTCCATGCATCAGGATTTTACAGATGAATCCAAAATCAGGTGGGAAACAAAGTAGTTACATACTTGTGCTTTCACAACCCCCGCCCCCCCATCATTTGAATCACTAGAAAAATCCCCAAACTGCCTGTTGTTTGGCCTATTGTGCAGTTAGTAGACCACAGCAAATACTCCACTCTTCTTATACAAACATGAAATGCTTTGCTTTTGTGCAAATAAAAACAACGCGACAGGAAATTGGGAAACCAATGCAACGGTCTTAACATAACAGTGACATAGATGCATATAAACTGGCTCTAATCTTGGGGAAATGTAACTTATTTATCCCCTATGTTTTCTTTTCCAAAAAAATATCAAAACATGTCAAATGTAAAGACAAGACGAAAAGATCCCACCTGTCAAACATCCACACCAAGCCCTCGTTTTTTGACATCAGAAGGTTAAACTGTCACCTGCTCTTTGGAGCGTCAAACTCGTCAAACTGTGTGTCCTGTCCCTGAGTTCCGAGGCGACGTGTGAGCTCAGAAGTATAGCTTAGCAAAAGGATCTGCTTGCAGCCCTTCATTGGGTATATAAACATGTGTCACTGATCAACCTATTAGATTCTCTCTCTGTGTATTGGTCTCAGATTCTCAGATTCATGCTTACATTCTCTTCACGCGTCTTCATCAAAAGCACATGCGTACATGTGGACGAAAATAAAAACGATCTGTCCTCGGTTTGTTCTTCTTACATGGAAACCTTTGAAGACACACGAGTACTTCCTGCTACCTATCATCACTTTTCGGGGTCATACAAGGACATCCATGTTCAGCTGAGCAAGTCGGAGAAAAATGAACCACGCGAGCGGCTTAGTGAGGCTGCATTTAAAGGACAATGTGTAGGCTTTGGTGGAATCTAGCGGTGAGGTTGCAGATTGCATCCGTCTGAATACCCCTCTGCTCAGTCCTCCCTTTCCAAAACTACGGTAACGTGAGGCGTCGGGTGCAAAATGGCGGCTGATGGGAATGTCATTAGTGTTGCAGGTATTTGACTATAAACCAAAGGTGTGGACAAATTCAAACTCTGACCTATTGGTGGCGCTAGATGTCAGTCATTAGAATTTATCTTCTAGGTTGGTTAAATATCTGCCAAATTTCATGGTAATCCATCCAATAATTGTCAAGAGGTTCACAAACATTGGTAGGACTCATCCTCTGGGGACAATGAGTAGTTGTACAGATATTTCAATCTGGACCACAGTGTAGGACAGACATTGCCGTGCCTAAAACCACACCGCTGGGATGGCTAAAAACACACTCATAGTACAAGTTTATAAAAGCCTCCGTAGGATCAGATATGAAGAGCCTCCATGAGTGGATGATTGCACCACTCCAACAACTTGACAGAGGCAGTCAACCGGCAAAAAAGGTGCAGAAGTGTGTAGGATTTCAACACATGTTCAGCTTGCAATAGCATGACATGAATACAAATCAGAGTAAATTGAAAAGCAGATGACCCATGAGACGGGAGCCTATATTCCGCTGATGGTACAGACTGGCCAGAGAAAACGCAGCATGTGTGGCTCCAGACGCTCTGAAATAACTACATCCAATGTATTTTACGTGCATTGAATGAATCATTAAAACGGAGCATTTTGCAGTACAGGGGAAGTGTGTTGGCAGGTTGATATAGAGAACGACAACGACACATGTTTCTGCCACAAACTTGAATTTAGTATTTACTGAAGAAACACCCTGGTGTTGATGATCTTCTTATTGTGGCTTTTATTTAGCAGCCTACTAAAGGTTTGTGCATGCATAGAGCATTTGCATTTTTGGAAATGAGGGTTCCTTTCATTCACTATTATATTTAAAGTAACTTACACAAGATTCTTCTCTTCCAATCCATCATCCTTCCCAGATTCATCGTACGTGGAACAAAAGGGGCACGTACTCTTACAAAGGAGCTGTATGGATGAGATGTAATGACTTCCAGACATGTTTAGTAACAAGTGGGTGCATCACGTATCACTGACCTCGCCCCTGACTTGATTCATCACTGATGAAAGGAAGAGCCGGGTTTCAAGACAGCATGTCACAGATGAAGTGGCCACTTAGCATCTAAAGCAGAGCGGATCATGTTCATTTGGGCGTCAGGGATTACTGGTTTGATCAAATCTCGATGGGTGGCAGTACAGGTAGGCCTTTCATCTGCAGCCTTTAATTTGAGGGGGTAACATTTAAGATGTTATTTTGTCTTTTTAATTTGCAGTATGAAGTCACACAAATGTCAAAGGACAGAAAACAACTTACTATTTACACATGTCTGTGATTTTTGTGCCCCAGACAGCAGGATGCAAAACAGCCACATTGCTAATCTTCAGAATACTTGAGCAGATGTCCAGCGGAACAAGCAACAGCTCACGTACAGTAGTTCACACAACCCTGAGGACACAAAATGTTCACAAAAACAAAATGTTCCTATTGAGAAGCCAGTCTTGAATTCCCGTTACAAACCAGTCTGTTGTAAACAGGAGAGCATTGCCTTGAAAGAGGATTCGAAGAGAGGAAATGTGAATGGCTGTGATTGATGCCAACCTCTGTCATATCTGATAATAGTGTAACAATTTCAAAACAAACTAACGCAACTGCAGTGCGAATGCTTCTAGTAAATAAATGAATACAAAATGATATTCTGCCATCCAATCAAATGAGCTGGTGTTGTCCCTACTGCTAAACACTGAGTCACAGAAGGGGAATGTGTGGGATGCGAGTCTAATGTAAAGTACATAATGACAAAACAAAAGTCCTGTAATAAATAGTACCTTTGTAAATTTTGTCAAAGAGTAATGTTTAATAACATATCGTAAAGTATATTGATAGGCTTATCATCTCTGGCGGTACATGGCCCACAATTTTGGGCTGTGTCCACGCCCACAATACGATACTTAACCACCCTTAAGTCTTATTAAATGAAGATATTATAGCAGAGTATAAAACTATTCCAACCATACCCCTGTTTGTAATTTGAAAACATAAATAAAGATGTCATAATAAGCTACTGTGAGAGTTACAAGGCAGCACAAAATGTCATATCCATAGACTGTGTTGAACAAGTGGGTGAAGACCGTGTCACCCACTGGTTTGTGGACTACGGTTTTGAAGCCTTGAGTTGAGCATTTCGACAACTCCCAGACCTGACAACACCCTGGTAGCAACCTGTCAATCATAAAGGTAGCCACGCCCTAAACCACACTCTGCTTTGTGGTCTATTTTACTCTAAATTGAACCATAATTTATTATATGAACATCATGTTGTATTGAAGAAGACTTGAAACCATGTTTACTGAGGAAATAAATCAAGTGAGAAGTAGAGTCATTTCTCATACTTCCATACAAACTGACTTCTTTTTGCAACCAGAGGAGTCGCCCCCTGCTGGCCATTAGAAGGAATACAAGTCCAAGGCACTACCGCATTGGCTTCAGTTTTCAGACCCGGGGGTTGCTGCTTGGTCCGAACACACCGCCTCTACTTGCTTTTTACTTTTAGATGTACCGTGACCTTTTCTCACACTTCTCACAAGCTGCCGGTATTTTCTCATCACATTCACTCTCTCGCTCTATCGCTTTACCACACACTCGCCAAGCACACTTGACGCAACTCTTAAACCAACGACATTATATGTAAACAGGTGGATTGCATTTAAACCAATGCAATGCGGGACAGGGGGGTGCTGGACCCCCTACTTCCATCAGCAAAGTCTCCTAGTATCTTGTATTTGCTAGAAGGTCAGATGGCTCAGATGATACTGTTCAATAAACACAGAGACATATGAATAAGGGGAGTACTTGCACTTATTCCTTTCCACTTCACGCATTGCTCCTTTTAGACAGCTGAGGGTTCCACAGATGTGACACTCATTGTTTTCCTAATCTGCCTTAAATGTGTTCAAAGGCTAACTAAAAAAACTGTATGCATTTGCATCTTTGTTTCCTATGTGTCCGTTATGAGAGACAAATTCTAGAGAAATCTCCAAAAAACAAAGACAGTAATGTAATGTAATGTAATTGTTCAAAACACCCCAAAACGTCTGTATGGTTAACAGCTGAGACTCTTGTTCTTTGTCCCTTTTCCCAGAGCATGACATCACCTGCACTGAATAAACTGTCACATTTTATACAGTGCAGTTATACGGTTAAAAAGCTGAAAGCGGAGACATTACACGTATAGTGTTACTCAGATATTCCCTGATCAAAGTCCTGTTTATAGTCACTGGAGCCATCCCTCACACATAAAGGAGCAGAATAATAAGGTCCACCCATTCCTGGACTGGTTACAATCATAGACATTAATAGGGTTTTTAAACAGGCAGCAAGAGTTTAATACAGGATATAGACCGTCAAATGAAACAGAAATCTCTTCCAAATTTAAAGCAACTTAACACAAATAAAATCGACACCGTCCCATCAAACACAAGTATGAAGCAAGTATGTGAGGCATTCTCTTCCAAAGGAAACTCTACGCCACAGCTCTCAGCTCAGCTGTGACAGTCACTGGTTGGGACTGAAAGTCATTCATGGGTATGGACATATAGGCCATATCTAAATCCTGTGATTCAGCAACACAAATGTGCCATTACTAAGAACCAGGTGCTCGCTTTCTCCTCCCGACAAATCTAAAAGAATCTAAATAATACTAAATGACAGAAAAGTAAAATGTCGGAGGAGAGCAGCGGTTGCACCACTGCTCAACATTAGTAGAAATAAGGCCCCCGGTTTCAACATAACACGAGGGTTAACTTATATATTGCAGTATATTTTTTTGTATAATTTACATCAGTATCTGTTCCCATGTTTTACCGTCTCTCATCGTGGAACTACATTTTCCAACATCAAATTTGTAAGCGTTATCCACACATTACTCTCGGTAAATGCTCTTAGATAAATGTTTTAAAGATGTGAAGCTCTTTATGTCTCCGCCACGGGTGGCTCCTGGCTTAGAGACCAGATACAAAAAAAATAAAAAATACAACACATCAGCTCGCCAACACAGACAAAAGGCAATAGCTACACAGGAGAGGAAGCCCTGCTGGCTAAAGTCAACAAGTCTGACATTACAAATCCCGCCCTGTGCTGACACAAAACTGCACGAGACAGCAGCAGTCAAAACCTCACTTCCACATGTCCATTTACTGCAAAGACGGCATGCATGGATGGCATCTGTACTCCAACATGCATACGCCGGGTTTATGGCAAAGTATGGCAGGGTCAAACTAAGCAGGAGTGCCTACTGCACAAAATAGACTTGACTGTAAACAACCGCACGGTCAAAATATAGGCACAGAATGTGCTGCTCGCAGTGTGTATATACGGCCGGGAGTAAGATATCCGATCTGCATCTCATGAATGCACAGCTTGAGCAGGGCACGTATAAAAATGGGTAGACGGAGATAAGGACCACGGGCTTCTCTGGCACAAGATGCATGGTCAGAGTGAGTCATGGCACCCGCCGGTCAGCAGCACAGAACCAGTGATATCTCACAAAGACAAAGACAGCGATGCACGGCCCTGCTTTTCCTGTTGCTGATTGGCCCAGAGGGAAGAAGTGATTAAAGTGGCAGAAAGGGGTGGGGAGTTAGAGAGATACATGTTGATATAGCAGCACAGCTTATCCATTGTGGGGGCTCGGTGGAATGAGATCGGCCCAGCACGGACGGTCCTGGCCCCCCCCCCTCCACCTCGTACCAAAGAATGGGAACTTTCACGAAAGGGACAGCACAGAGAGCAGAGCTCTGTGTGGTGAGGAAGTCAAAACACAGTCGGAGGCTCACATTGCTGCTTTTGTTTACCACCGCAGAGAATCAGCCAGTGGGTCCCAGCAGGAAAACTCTCGACAAAGGTTATGTTTATTCCCTGGTTCAAAATAGTCAAGAGAAAGTTTGCAACCGTTGATGTCAGTCGACTGTGTGTTGGTTTCATTATGTAAACCGAGGCCTCGCTGAAGAGCTGAACACAATGCAGCTGACTGCTTAAACCACTCACTCTTTCGTCCTTTGAGTGTTGTTGGCGGGTATACGGCATGTAGACATAACTGGGAAACGAATCCAACAGTTAAATGTCTAGTCCACTGTGAGTGCTTGTTTGTTATGAAATAGGTTACGGTAGATTTGTAGATTTCTACTGTTAGAGGACAACCAATGAGAAAACTCGCCCCCCCAAAAGTTTGTGAAATTCAGTAGAAAATGTACATATTTCTTCTAAGCAGTGGGCCATGCTGGGGGGCACTGACCCCGTGCCGTGAGAGAAGCAGGAATGTGGGGTCAGCCGGTGGAGGACCTCTCTCTCTCTCTCGCTCTCTCTCTCTCGCTCTCTCTCTCCCCTCCCATACACCAGAATAGACACGATCCACAGCATAACCACCACAGTACGTGGGGTAAAAAAAGAGCTGCTGTTTTGATACGGCCCCACTTGACTTTGTTGTTCAGTGTCAAAGGTGCATTTCTTCCTTCATAAAGTGTCTCTGTGACTTCCACGATTCCCTCAAGGAAGTGAGGGATATTAAATCTACCCAAAAGCATGTGATAAATCAAAGACAAACAAGTATTTTGTGCCCTAGAGACAATTATTGATGCAATAAGCCAAGACCCACCATGCAACGATGTTAACCCCTAAACACAAAGGCCAAGTCAGGACTGAAAACGACGTCGCTGGCAGCACTGAAGCCTGCAGACGGAGAAGGCTTCTCCTCCACAGCGATCAGGTGTAATTTACATTTCCAGACACTTTAGGTGATGCTCAGTCATAACCAAACAAAAGCACGGTGATTAGGCCCCTCCGAGCGTCTGCGCTCAAACACACAATGCTGTACGACGCCGAAAAGACAATCAGGGAGGAACTCCGGCGACGAGCCCATTGTTGAAAGAGTTTCATTCAGCTGTTGCCTCTGAAATGACTGAGAACTTAATTCTGTGATTCTTGACATTCCTCCATGGCTCACGTGATACAACTTATAATGTAACTCGTACCAAAAACTGTGTCGGCTCTGAATATGCAATTATACGGGGCAGAATAGATTGAGTAGACTGATGAGGATAAGAGGAAAGTGTTTGTCACACTTCAAGCTCACATTGAAAAGCTTCTTAACATGTGACAGACTCATGAGTCCCTGACAAAAATATGTAGCCTATATCCATAAAATAACAGTGGCCTAATATTATAGTCTTAACAGGAGTTCATAAAGGATTTTGAAACCACTAAATACTCAAAAGTCAGTTCTACAGTCACTCTATGACCACATACAGCACAGTGATATTACAGGAATATTCCAGTAGGCTTGTTAAAATACCGGAATGTCACTACAAATGGGCTGCCACGCTCTAATTCGCCTACTACTACTACTATTATTATTATTATTATTATTATTATTATTATTATTATTATAAGGACATTAACTTGCGGTTGATTCCATTTTTTTTCAGTCACAGATGTAACATGTTGGGGCTGCTGCAGTAAAAAAAAGTTAATAAAAGTTAACGTTGGCTACATGATCATACAGTGAATATGGGACCCCACCGTAGACTACGATGTCATCACGTTACGCTGAATATGAGATGTAAACAAACACCGCAACAACAACAACAACAACAACAAGGAGCGTCTCTTACCTGTCAGACCTCCTCAGAAGTGACCGTTCAGTCGCTGCAACCTGTCGCACGACAGAGAACGAGAGCCGACGCTGTCAGAGGGGGAAATCACCGCCACGCGACTTCAGCCCAAAAAACTTTCCAGTCGGACCTATTTTACTATATCGTTCCGCTTCTGTCCTGCCAAAACATATCGCGGACTGCGCGCTTTCTCCACCCCAAAAAAAGAGCCGTATACCTCTCTTGCTGACAACTTTCGGTTGCCCCGCTGAGTCTCTGTCTGGTGATGAGTTGGGAACGGAGTTTTCTGGTTGGTCAAGGAGGAAATGAAGAAGTTTGAGGAAGGAGAAGGAGAAGGAGAAGGGGGGAAGCTGGTGCTGACTCCTACAGGCGCGTCACAGCTCCGGAGGCTCTGCATGGGGAGCTCATAAAAAGTGAAAACCAGCTTGATTTATTGAGATTAGTCTCAGAGGTTGAACTATATTGTATTCATTTGGCAGTTGTGAAAAAGAAAGTTTTGACAGCTGCCCACAGAGACCAAGGTGATGTAAATATTATGGGCAATATGTCATTTACTTATGTAAATATTGCGAATTACAATGTATCAAGTTGTACATGTATTTGCTACAAGCTGTCCATGTTTGGCAGTAGAATAAATAAAAAATAAGAAAAGAGACGATGAGCTTCAAATCCATCATGTGAGCTTTTTATACTCCCTGAGTCTGATTTAATTACTTCATGAATCAAGGCAACAGCAGCCAGGACACAAGAGAGTGTTCATAAGTGCAAATCACAAACATGCATGGTGTTTACCCGACCATCAGGCTTCCTTTCCCCCATAATTGACAGTGAGTAACGAGTACGGAGAGGAAATTTAAAAGCATCAAAGCCAACATCTTAGCCCAAACTGTTCCTCTGGAAACAAACTGCAACTGCGGAGAGGAAACGCACAGAAACACATTCCGTTCAAGCTCATTTATTTTTGTAGTAGAGTACATGAAAAAGCAAAACTATATGTTTGTCACAAGACAGTGTAAGTAAAGTAAGAGTGCACATTATTTTAAATTTCCATCATGATCAGAACAGAAACAGCAAGAGAAAGTGCACGTGGTTCCTCACACTCCTACCACTATAAGAGAAAGCCTGGGGAACTTGAACTCATCATTTATCCTGAGTGTCTATGAATCCCCCTGCTGTCATGGTGTCACCGCTGTTGACAGGGTTCTGCTGAGACAAATTTAAAAAACATAATCATACAACTGCACACGTTAGACTTGGGGCGTTTAAACTGCATGTAATAACAGTGCGCAGCTCTTCTCTGTACCGGCCTCTCCCATCAGTGTCCGGTAGTAATACTACAATGTTAAGGCAATAATTACACATCTAATGTTTATTCTAAGCTAAACTAACCGGCCACTAGCTGTACAGCAAACACTGTATCCCTTGTTGGTATTTTTAAAAGCATTGTTTTGCATGTTCTTCAAGCTAACACTTTGCATAGAGTCCTTTAAATACAGAGATTCTTTTTTCATTCCCAGCCAGGGTTTGGTCAGGAATCCTTCTGAGTCCGGAGGGACGATACCAGAGGGAAGCATCATGCATTCCTATAGTGAGTGAGGGGAGCTGCTCTATGAGGGCCACATGGCTGACAAAAAATAAAAAACAACCCAAACTGTACACCTTCATATGACTAATTTGCATCACAGGTGGTGCCATAATGTGACTCTAATTTGGTCTCCCCTCTCAGCAGCAGCAATGTATGGGAGAGCAGTGGAGCATGCTGGGCTAATGACTTATCAGCCAGCATGGGAAGCAGCTGGAGGAGAGCCAGACCTGCACCAACGACGGTACCTGCACGCCCATGGTAATCAGCCTGGCGTCTCACTCTCACCAAGAACAAAGATGAACGCACGCAGCACAGCATGCTGGGGGAAAAGATAGATTCAGACTTCTGAGACTTATGACTTATGATTTCTCTTCAGGCATAACTTGAGACTCCGACAACTGGCGGAAGTTATTCGTCACAATATGACAAACATCATAGTGCAGTTTTTCGAAATATGAAGCCTACTGCAGTATTATAGAGTGTGGAGTATTAGACAGGGAACAGCAGGGACAGCAGTTGTAAGATATTATTTACATTATGGGCTTTTATCGTCATGATTAGACGACGAGTGACAGATTTTATACTCAACAGCTGTCAATTAAGACAACACTTTTTTTCCCAAAACATCTTAAGACTGCATGCAGTATTAGTTTGTGTGGCCTCGGTCGAAACAGACCAAAGGTCCTTGTTGTCATTCTCTGCTCTTTGAGTCACATCATAGCCATAATATGTTGTATAACATGTGTTTAAGACGGTGGTCGTACTGTATGTGAATAAGTACATTTACTCACATACTGTCCTTATACTTCACTTGAGTGCTTCCATTTTATGCAACATGCTACTGCACCACATCCCAGAGGCAAATATTGTACTTTTTTCTTCGCTACATTTGTTTGAAAGCTTTAGTTTAATAGTTACATTTCAGATTAATTAAACATCTCCTTCCTGTCCATGTATCTCCCAAATAGATTTTTCATTTTTCTGATGAATTGAAGGATCATGTGTTTCTTTTTGGGCTTAAAGTCTCCTACTTCTTAAGCTAAATCAACTATTTTAAAAACCTGTCAGATCAGTTGGAAAGTACATCATCATAAGACTGAAAACAGAGCTGTTTTTATGAGCTTATGAGAAGTTTACTTTTTAGAGATACAAGGTCCTCACAGGACGAACACAGGACGATCTTATACGATATGATGCATTGCTCTAGTTTAAACTACCCAACAGTGTATACAGAAGTTGAAATTAGCTCAACCGTAAACATCTAGAGCAGTGAAATGTGGGGGAACATTTTACTTTCTGTATCTTGTGTTAAATTTGGTGACAATACCCACATATTTTTTTACTAAAGTAATAATCTGAATGCAGGACTTTAACGTGTAGTGAAGTATTTTCAGATTGTTGTATTGCTCTATTACTTAAGTGAAGGATCTGAATTCTACTTTAACTACCGTTTAAAAGTGCGTGCGTTAATACTGCACATAACAGTGTTCTAGCTCTGAAATTTTCAAGCATAAAGTTCTTCAAATAGAGGACTGAACTGTTGTAAAATGTCCCCGTGTATTGCTTTGCACTTGTTTTACAGTTATATACAAATACATTTTAATTAAGGAAGATGTACAGATTCCAGCTAAAGTCTGCATCCGTACAAATTCCTGACAGTGTTTTACAGGTGAGATGTGTTTCATCGTGGTTTTGTTCCATCTTTTGTCTCTTTACTGTGAACCACTGATAGATTTGTGACTTTCAGACCACAGTAAATCCTCAGCTGACAAAGGAATCAGGGAATAATTGCACAAATACAATTTAATGGTCTTCATCAGACCCAATTAGGTGTAGCTCATTCATTTCAAGTCCAATCAGGGTGTGTTTGTTGTTGTAGCTGCAGGGGCCTCTGTGCGAACTGGTTGCTGGCACAGGTGGAAGATGTTCCTCACAGCTTTGTCAGAGCACAGACAGGAGTGGCGACCTTGAACAAAGTGAACCCAGAACCTCAAGTTCTCAATCTGGCTTTACTCACATCTTACTGCTGGACTACTTGTCTTTCTTTCTTTCTGTCTTTGAGGGACACCAGGCTGCTTTCTAATTTTTGTGAATTATAGCTGTGACGGTTTTGTAGTAGATTAATGATGTGTGTGCATGAGGTACTCAAGACTATGAGGCTGGAGAACTGAACCCTTGATCATTTTTCAAAGGTCAAAATAAAAAAATCTTCAATGTGTATTTTAGAGAAGCAAAGGCCTTTACACACCAGGGATGAATAAACGTCACAAAAATGTGAAATACTCGGCTGCGAATATTTCTCATCAGAACTAGTCATACCAGCAGCGATGCAAATTAGTGACAGTAAATAAATGGTTTGAATAGATTTCCACATCCTATTGACCCAGAGCAGCATCTGGCGGTCAGTTATGCAGTGTATACTGTATGTCAAGAGCTTTTATTATGAAAGGTAAGAACGGAGGAATTGGACCAGGTAGGTGCTGCCTTTGTCAAGATTATAAGGACTAATAAAGTTTACCCCCTTGGTTCATGTGTCCATTCCGCACAACGTGATTGACTGATGCCTGTATTTGTGGTGCAAAAGCGCATAAAAATCCCCATAGCTCCAGAGAAAGATGATGTTGCTTTTTCGGCTAGAAAATCGGCGGTTCGATCCCCGGTTAGTCACATGTCGATGTGTCCTTGGGCAAGACACTTAACCCTGTAGCTGTGCCTACGGTGTTGTGAATGTTAGTTAGTCCTGATGCACTGGTGGCACCTGCCATCAGTGTATGAATGGGTGTGAATGGGTGAATGACATGTAGTGTGAAAGCGCTTTGACTGGTCGGAAAGACTAGAAAAGCGCTATAGAAGTACAGTCCATTTAGCATTTTACGTACAAATGAACAGCAAGAAAACAACGCCCTTAAGAACAAAGAACAACGTAAAGTGAAGGACATGCAAACAAACAACAGTCTTTTTTTATTCCACACATTCTTCTTCCCAGTGTTTCACCAAAGGCTTTATGCAACTTTTCCCACATACCCTATGCAGTAGTACTCCTCGTGACCTAAAGTTTGATCTGTAACATTGGTGCACAATCCGTTAAGTATTACATGATTTCACCACACTTTGATAAACGCCCACCACACCATTTCCAAATATCAGTTGAACTTGTTTGACATGACAGTGTGCGACTGGGAAAAGATCAAAGTAGCAGTGAAACCTTATTATTAATCATATACCGAGCCTCGCGCTACTGTTACACCTCCGCTGTCTAAACCAATGCCCTTCAAACAACACGTCTGTATTTGCAGCTCAGTATCATGCACCTCACGAAGCAGAGCTGAACAAGAAAACAGCCATCGCCCCTCACCAGTCACTGCAGGGTGGTGTGCAAATCAATGGGTCAATCAGCTCCATCAGCTCCATCAGCGCTGAAGATCCCTGCAGTGACCAATAGGAGATGGACACCGAGTCACAGCTGGGCTCAGGTCACATTTAGGTCTCCAACACAGTGAGTGGTAATGAGCATCCCAGCAGTGTCATTGTCTGAGAAATGAAAAAGAAATAACACAGATACATGAGATTCTTAACAAGCTATGCAGGTCTCACATAGAGAAGTATAAAATGCCAATCCATAAAAATAGTAAAGATGGGTTTTCTTTCATTCTTTTTTTCCCCTGCAAATGCTTGACTTCCTCCGTGTCCATATGTCAAAGCGCTCCCCACTCTGGGAGTGTCCTATAGGGCCAAAGGCCCAAGGCTTCCCCTCAGTAGTTAAACCTTCACACTAACTGTTGATTGCAGGGTGGAAAAGGGCTTTGGTTTTATGACTCAAAATCTCAACAGGGACCTCACCATGGCAGCTCATATAATATCCTAAATAGCTTCGCTCATATTAGATTACATGCTGCATTTTGCTGGTTTTAACATCCAGCAGTTAGTGAACAACGAGGCTCTATGTGCTCGCAGTTGACACGTCTTCTGTGGGAAGCTACTTTAAAAGCTATTACAGTAATACACATCATTCATCTCGGTCACAAATGAACCCTGAGGTAAGTGAAAATTCTGGTCCTTTATATGCCTTCGGGCTTTAAAACACGTGTAAATTGACATCCACCAAACCAATGTTTTTGATACAGGCAGTAAAAGCATCTGACAAGTATAACAAGAACAGTTTAGGAGGAGGAGGTGTTGATGATACCAGGCACAATGAGTGTCTACTTCCTTTGTTTTGCAGCAGCAATGGGCAGCCATGAAGACCAGCTGAGAGGTAAAGGACTTGGATCCAGATGGGGCAAACTGCTGATAAATTCTTCACCAGCCGCATGATTAGGCAAAACGATTTGCTGCAGCTGCTCCTGGTCTCCATCCCCCCAGTTGTATCCGCTGTTTGGTTTTCATCATCGCTCCGGCCGCCTGCGTTAGGGTGCCAACTTAGCTGGACAGAATGAATATTACAAAAATGTGATACTGGCAGCAGTCCATGAATGAGAGCTGTTTATTTTCAGCAGGCAGTTCATTTCAGGACGAAAAGATGAGCACTATAAATTCACGTACTTTCTAATTCTGCACGTCACCATTTGTAGTAGTTTGCCCTTCATGTGGCAAAGGGAAAAAGTGTGAAGGCAGGGGTGATGGATGTACAGAAGTCCTGAACAGACATGATTCCATCTTCTTTTTTTAATGTCGTTATTTTGTGATAACAAGAGAAAACAAAAAGGTTGTTTCCTCTTATTGCTTAAAATGTTTGGGTCAAATCATCAGATGGTTAATTAATGTATTCAAATGGCCCAGATGAGCTGACGATGACGGACGCGATGAAGTTAGCGGAAGGATGTGTGCGAGACTACCTCCGTTTTTCAAATCAAGGTTTTAACAAGGGTACCAAGAAAATACACCATCCGAAAAGCAAAAACATACATAACGATAACACGATAAATGACATAAGAGATTGCAGTTTCATTCATTGGTGAGATCAGGCAGTTACTTGTACTACTGAACCCACTGAGAATCAACACTTAACCCTATGAAGGTTTTGACCGCTTTTGGGTTTGGCTTTGTGGTCCGTCAGTGGTTGAGTCACTCCAGCTCCCAATCTATATTCTACACCTTTGTAACATTTTGTCGTATCACACACATTTGAGACAAAGTGAGTGAGTGAATAACTGTTGCAGAGTTTTTTACCCAGTGATCGAATACTGAGTTAGCTTTTTAATTGTTAAACTGACATCTGTACTTGAAGTAAAACTGCTCAATGAAAAATATGTTTGGGACAAATAATGGAAGCTTACTTTCTGTCCTCTAGCAGACAAAAGTCCCTTAAAGAAACAGTGTGTGCATGGGGGTTACTGGCAAAATGGAAAATACTATTCATAACTATGTTTTCATTAGTTCATAATCACCTGAAAATATCAATCGTGGTGTTTTTGTTTGCTTCATATCTACATGTGGAGAGGGTCCTCTTCACGGAGTCATGTTTCTACCGTAGCCCAGATCAGACAAACCAAACACTGGCGCTAGCAAGCGCCTTTTTTCGTTTTTACCCTACCTGAAGGCCACCGTAGTTCTCAAACACGAGCAGAATAATATTCAGTTCAATGCAATCTGCATCCTCACCACCAGATGCCACTAAATCCTACACCCTGCTCCTTTAAACAGTTCAGAAATGCAGCAGAAGAAAAACATTTTACCTGCTTTAGACACCTACCAATCACTTCCACTTTGAACCTTTTAAACTGAAAACCTGAATGTGAAAATAAAGCAGTAACATGCAAATCGATTTCAGACTTAGTGAAATGCATATTCGGAGGTTGGTTTAGGGATTAGTGAGAAGCGGAGAGCCATAGTTTGTTGAACAGTAATCCTCTGCAGGCTGTCTTAGAGTGGTAAGACACTGCTCTGCACACTGTAGGAACAGGGTTGAGACCTCCGTAAATGCTTGTTTTGAAATATTCTGACCCTCTGAAGAGGTCACAGAACAGCCATCGCTGTTTTTTGTTCTGCTTATTACTGAGGTGATTCCACTGCGGCGTCTGTTTGGTGGGTTATTGGCTTGCCGAAACCCAGCAGTGTAACTGACTGACTGTGATTGAGATTAGACAGAGGCAAAGGCAGCATCTCAAGATATCTATTTCGCCCGTTGAATTAAGTGCAAGAATGTCAGTAAGTGCCACAGACATTGCTCTGACCATCAAAAGCAATTTTGCTGGTAATAAGGTTTCACACTCCAATTTATGACAAATAGCTGTTTTTAAGGCTAGATGCTATCCCACAAGCTTCAAACATACATTATGTTACAATGTTCTGACCTTTTGAAACATATAGTGCAAAACAGATGCATAAAGTTGCGATCTTTAAGATTTTCCTGAAAGCACTATTTTTGATACATTTTAAGGTCATCGTTTTTTCCAGCAGTAGCCATTCAATGAATGCATTCACATTCTTTATTTACCTCTACATTCTCTTTTATTGGTAGTGCCGCCATTTCCGTGCTGGAATGAAATTGCCATACTTACTCATGCAGGATTCAGAGGAAATGATCCAGTGTTGCTGTGTTGTATCAGCCTCACTGATACTGTGCACTCTCCTAACGCTGTATCTGAGCTGCATCAAAGGCACAATGAGTAGGATTTCACTTAAAAACAATGTATAGACTGCTAATCATCAGTCATCTCAATCATCCCTTATGACCCGCTAGAAGTGGGTGGTGATGTGTTTCTCTGTTTTTTCAAACTGCTGGCCAAACCGACTAAACAGAGGGAAACTTTCATTGTACAGCAGACACAGGAACTGCAATGCGTTTGTCACCGCATTTTAACCACATCAACATTATCAACTAACTAAGATCGTTTTGATTGTCAGCTGGCTTGTGTTGGAGATATTGGCCGTAGAGGTGTGATGAGCAGTATGTAGGAAGAAAATAGCTCCTAACTTCTGACAATAAAGTCTATGGATTATCTTAAGTAACCTGGTTGATTTCTGGAAGGAGACATGGCTGTTAAGGTATTTTCAAATTGTATTTTCCTGCCCTTTAAGCAACACAAGCCGAGTGTCATCTCGTCCCATTGTATTGGAGAGAAGGCCGGCATCTCTACGGTTGATACCTCTAAAACTAGGCAACTCACACCAAAACAATCTAGATTGATAAATAGCACTACAGTTAGGAGGAAAAATATGTATTTTTGACTTTTGGGTGAACTGTCCCTTTAAGGTTTATAACTTTAATATCATACTGAATTTCAATTTTTATTTTAATTTGCTCGACAACAAGTTAATGGCATCAAAGACACTGTAGCAAATGGAGGACGGATCCACATTTTATGAGTTACAGCTTTCCGTGCACGTGCTGCAGAGATGCAAACACAAGTTGAATGAAAACAAATAAACACATCACAGTCCACCAACAGCCAGCCCACAAATAAACAAACATCCACTCTACCATCTTTGTGCAATTAGAGCAGAGGTTGTGCACTCAGTGTGGGAGACCATGCATGTGCAGACGCCCTGAGAAGCATAATGACTGATTTACTCACACTGCATCATCCACATTAATCAACTCACTGTCTCTAATGTTGCACAGCCCATGACCTGGCGAGGTGGTTCTTGCCAGGACGTGGCCTCTCTGAGGATGTCAACGAAGCTGATCGACTGTCTGACAGATCACAGAGAATCTCTAAAATCTTAATTGCCCAAATGATTGCGATTTACTGAAATCTAAACATCTGCATTTTGTCAACTTCCAAAAGAAGTGTAGTTTAGTCTCCTTATTCTCAAGGCTCCCATCTATCGAAGCATCGTGGTTCTGAGCCCAGCAGGTTTTCATCTTTAATCCTCCTCTGCTGTAAAAACATTTACATGTATTTTCTGAAGAACACACCAGAAATTCCAGAAATCTGATCTCTGTCACAGTGTGGGGAAAGCCAGCGTTCTTGGTGAAATGAGGTGGGTGGGTGTGTCCGCGGAGACCTTTTTATGGCGTGAAAGCTTGCACATTATAGTTTCTATGGGAACTGGGTCTGTGTGGCTGTTGCAGCGGAGCAGTAATTAGTTGTTAAGAAAGAGAAACTATAGAGGGGAAAAAGAACGAGCGGTGAACACACACACAAGAGGTGAGCAGCATGGTGCATATGTGTTCATGTGGTAGAACAATTATGGGGCAAGGTCAGGTTGAAGGGTTAACCTACCGTTCCCACTGTGGGGCTAATTAGGAGTCATGACGGATTGTTGCAGTTGACACTCCACTGTTCATTTGCTGCGTTCTCATGACTCATCTGATCACCTCAGCTCATTTTTTTCCTCGTAAAATGGGTGTAAAAATATGTCCTGAAATGCTGCAGAGCCAGCAAAGTAAACAAAGACCAAATCAAAAAAGCACTTTTATGATTTACCAGACACTAAAACTGAGATCATCATAATTATAATAGTGTATTCAGAATAAGCTCACAGGCAGAATTTCAACTCTCCAGTTAATTATTTACCGACATTATCCACAAACCGACCTCTCTTTGTGCTGCAAATTGAGGGATAATGCAAATAAATTCTATGGAGCATTAACGGGTGTTCCTCGCGGCTGACATCATCAAAGCGCTGACCGGGTGTCTCTCTGTCCGTCTCTCTGTGAGGGCCCCTATGACGGGTGTCTGAGTGTGCATGATAAGGAGCATCTGAAAGCCAGCCATCTGGAACACAGGGGTGTACCTTGGCAGCCCTGCTCCACTAATCGCCCCCTGTAAACATACAGTAGTGTATATGTAAGCCGTAATGAGTCTTTTGCTATACAGCCTGAGGATGGCAGCGTACATTCTCCTTGTCTTTTGGTACAGATGGCATGGCGAGATAATAAGTTGTCAGAGCTCGACCGAGGGCCTCGGCTGTTTAGATTAAGGTTTCACATAGCGTGTACTTGGAAGGCCACAGCGATAGATCTCCTCTGTGGAAAATAAGAGAGGGATGTCCTCAGACTTTAAGGGAAGAATTACGTAATTTATGACTTGTCCAGATCGGTAGTTAGAAACTGTGTGATAAAAGACTCAGTTTCGCTGGCTACAACAAATCAATCACTTTGAACTTCTGTGATCGGACAAGGTTGGCCATTCCTTCGTCTCTGCACTGCAGAACCCCCAGTGAGTCAAGACATTTCAGTAAATCATATTGGAGCACAGACAGACTCCTAATAGCTTTATAATTGAAGAAATACATTACATGGTGTCTGGCAATACACTACAGCATGACCTTAAGATATATTGATTTTGTATAACACATTAGGAAAGTGGGATGCTAAACTCAAAATCGTGTTAGGTTTAATGAGGGCAAAACGGAGGAGTAAAATTGTTGGAAAGCATGGGTGAACAGGTAACATATTATAAAATCAAACTCACGATTTACCTTTTTAATCTGGCTTTTAATTGAGCTTTATCTATTTATATTTGTAGTTACTTATTGTATTTATTGAGCTTTATTAATTTCACATCCTACCTCTGGTGTCTCACCACCATAAATTGACAATATTTATCTTTCCTCAGTTCCTCAGTTATTAGTGAATGTGTTAATTAATCAAAAAAGTGGTTTGTGTGTGAAAAACATTATAGTTATCATTCCTGACATGATCATTCTGATGCCAAAGTTAGCACTGACGCCACTGACATGCCATCCTTTTGCAGTTTTCATCAGAGTAAATTAAAGTAAAATAGCTTGGCTAGCAAGGTAATTAGCTTGTTAGCTCAAACGCTAACAGGACAACATATTCCAACAGTTTAGAAGATGTACCATCGACTCCTACTGCATGTCTGCAGATCACGTCTCTTTGTGTCTGCAGATCATGTCTCTTTTGTGCAGCAGTGTAATTAATCCAAAAAAGGAGGTAGAATTCAAATGGATGGTGCAAAGCATGTGGTTGAAAAGCTTCAATAACGTTCTCAATTTTGTAAAGCTATTTAATGAGCCTGAACCCAATTCAAACAAAAGCATCATCATGGCATACAATGTGAGTGCTATGCAGTATGTCACTGCTTTTTTGCACAATCAACAACGTCAAACCTCCGTCATTCCAAAAGGTTTATTTTTTTGGTCGATTTTTCTGATGTAAAATTATTTTTTACTTCGGCGAAATTATTAACAATGTTTTTTTCACAAACAATGGGAACGGGAGCAGGATGAAGACAGTTAGAGCAATACACCATCTGCAGGTGGAGTCCAGGAGGGCTTTAACAATGGCCGATACAATCATCTCCTCTCACCCCCTCTAAAAACAGTCCACCTCCCCATCATACCAAACTGACAGCTTTGCCATGGGCTGGCAGCCGAGTCCGGAGGCTTGTTTCTCCTACAAGAGGCACGGAATGTCCTAAGGCACAAATATACAGAATCCCAAGTGCAAATGCAATGCGGCAAAACATCCACTAGTTATGAACCAGACTCTTTTGCTTGCCGTCATCTATAATGTCAACACTAAGTGATCGGCTAATTACACACAGCATTGACGATTACTTCCATTTGCCAAACTCATGTCAGCACATTTCCTGCTCCTGCCAGGGTGAACTGTGTTTAGATTTTGGAAGAGAACTGGACATTGCTGCAAGACACTGTAATCACATATAACTGTCAAATCTGATGGCCTTGCATATATGAGACAACTGATTGATCGGGTATACTTTGCGTGTCTAAATTAATAGCGTCATACAAAGTGTAAAAAAAATGCAACCATTCTGGAAAAGCTGGGGATATTCTGGCATCTGTTAACCTTCCCCCACTACTAATGAGGGCAGAAAAGAAAAGCGAGCAACATCATTTACATAAGCAGGACACTTCGGCTCTACATTGAACAACTACATGAGTGCAGTTTTCACCTCAGGACACAGCAGATGTCAACTGGATTTAAAGTAAGGACATTTCTGGCACACAAGCGAGGACCCGTGAGCAGACCTGGATTCATGCTGGCTGGATTCTGATTCTCGCAGAAAATGTACTTTATAAAAATATACTACATGCATCTCATCACGGTATGCCTCTAAACTAGCTGGCGCAATGACTCGTAAAAATCATTCAAAAGTTCAGACATTTTTAATTGTAATTACATATTTATTTTACAGATCTTACACAAATCGATATAAGAGTGACTAGAATATGGTAAGTGAAGAGGAGCAACATGACAGGCATGCAAGTCGCTCTTCTTCACTGTCTAACTGAGGTCTGTCTATATGTTCTCTCAGGTGACACCGCCATCAATCACCGGTATGAGTAATCAATCTCATTCATCAAACTGTAATGAATGCACGCAAAAAGTATCAGAAATACATAATAACTACAAGCGTAATATTGGCATGTCAACATTCACCAGTTGGTCAGCAGCCCCACACAGATGGTACAAAGCGATATGTAAACATTGTATTCCCTCACATCATTAAGCACGTATACCATATAACCTCTGGTTCTCCAATTATGTACTCGTTTCCTTTGTTTTTGTTCAAGGTGCTATATGCAGAGTAGATGTGGTATTCTCAGAAAGCAGAATAAGGTCCCTCCAGGTCGCATGCTAATACAGCGGGGGGGCATTAACTGGCTGACACAGAGCCCACGGTATATTTTCTTTGGCATTAACGTCTGTCTGCGGGGGGCAGTTTAATGAGTTTTTGGTGTTTTCTGTTTGCCTATTAACTTTTCTATTAATATGATTCTCTGTATCTCTGCTGCGGGGCACACAAGTGCAACACCAGAGGAGAACCTTTCTTTTTTTGTTTTTTTTGTTTACTCATTGCTATGGAAGATTACAATGCCCTTGTTGACAGAATGGAGAGCCAGGCCAGATTATGAGTCTCTGTCAATGGAATGCCTACACCTGAGACAAAAAGCACTTGAATAAATCCAATTAAATCCTGTTTAATCTCATAAATCGCCTATTGGGAACTAGTCACTATTATAGTGGAACATTACAGATTTAACAGCAATAGAATACGACCGAAAATAACAATAATCCTCTCATGCGCCACTGGTAAAATGGAGTTGATCGTCAAGCTACATTCTCATTTTCTGCATGGTTTCGTTCACGGGGATGTAAGATAGAGTAAGCTACATGAACTGCTTCTGTGGAGAGAATGTGGGAGACGAAAGGTTTACTTATTAAAGTCTTTAAACTCCAATTAGGGTGTCTAATTATCTGATCCTTCTGGGGCAGGATTAATGAAGCTGCCCAGCTCCCATCTGCTGGTGACATCGATGGAGCGTATGTGTGTGTGTACACAGGTTTGTGTGTGTCGGTGCGATAAAGGTTGCTATTGGAAAGACAGAGCCAAGCAGAGGAGAGCCAGAAGTAGCAGGTTTCCCCCCCCCCCCCTCCCCCACAGCTCTAGTCATCCCACATGCTCACTCACATGTGGAAACCATCGACAGAAGAATACAGACACACAAAGCAAAACCACTGAGAGACATGTTAACATTAACAGCAAAGCCTACGAGCAAAGTTGCAAGACCTTGAACCGGATTGGGGACACAGCGTTGTCATCACTAAATCCGTTCGGCTTTTTTCGCTGTCATCGACTATTTGTACCTCTCTGAGGAGTACGATCTGATTGAGGAGCCGTTTCATATCCACAGAGTCGCTTGTTAAAAGTTTGAATAGAGCATTAAGCTCTGCTGAGCAGCAGAGTGGCCTTTAAATGTATACATGTGAGCTGAAGTTTTTATTTTAAAAAAACAACCGGGACGCCTTCCACAGCGCACACTTTCTACATTACCTGATTCATATTCGTGAATGGAGCCATATGGGAATAACTCCCTTCCAAGGATAGTCTTTTATTTATACACCTTCAGCCAAAAAAAGGCCACACTGCTCACCTTGGTGGAACAAAACATTAAGTTGTCACCGAAAGGGTTCAGAGAGGTGAATATTGAAAAAATAAAATAAAAAAATGGTTCAGTGCTTCAGTTGTTAAAAGAGTAGTTTTAAATTTGGGGAAAGAAAGATAAAAGATCCAAGTTTTGTGGATTTATTTGCCACATACTCATGTTTCTCAAAATGTGAAGTGAAATGTGCATGTGGTCTGCTGGATGTGCTGAAAGGGTTACTGCGTAAGGTTAATGTAGCCTCTGAAGTTTAAAGTCTGACCTCGCTCTTCACCTCAGCTTCCTGTACCAATATGGAGCTGGAGCTTGCCTGGTTCTGTCCAGAGGAAAAGATGATTTGTAATTGTAAGCTGTAAACTTACTAACACTCTAACTTTTGTCTTGTTTAATCCATACACAGATAGAAATGTTATCAGCGGAGTTGCATGCTGGAACTATTTGCTGGCTTCCCAGAGTCTCCTCTTAATTAAGCAAATAAGATGTAAGAGTTAATTAGTGAGCCTTAGAGGTAGTGCTGGATTTCTAAACTTTGGACACGGGCAGGCTTGCTGTTCCCCCCCGTTTCCAGTCTTTATGATAAGCAAAGCTTATCTGGCTCTATCACCATCTTCAGCATACAGACATGAGAATCGTATTGATCTTCTTATCAGACTCAAAATCCTTTAAAGTGCAGAGTATGTGGTGCACTTTAAAGGATGATGCAGAGTACATGGGCTTATTAACACAATTCAGATTTATAGATAGTCATGAGCAATTGAACACCCCCTTTGTTGACGTTCAGCGGTTTAGCTTTTTCATCTTGCTGCAGGGATGTACAGGTGAACTATAGGACCCAGTGACATCACAGTCGGGTGTGGTTACAGGTGACTGCTTTATAGTCGGTTAATTTGCATTGAAGGAGTAACCAAGTAAAGATCTTATCATGCAACAGTTCCACTGTTTTCATTTTGGAATGCCTCATCTGATCTTTTACTGAGACAGACTTTCAGAGAAATAACTAGCGTCCTTTTAATCATGATGTCTTCTTCCTCTTTGTGACTGATTGGACCCTGCTGTGTTGTGTAGAGAACAGAAATGTTCCTGTTTATCAAGATACACAGTGCCGTGGTGTTTCATGTGTGCCTCAAGTGACAAATAACATCAAGAGTGCGGCTTCCTAACTTTGTTAGCAGTGTCTGTGATGTTTGAGTTGATGTGAATGATGTTGTAATCTTACACCTTGGATGAACTTCTGCAAATTCATCTTCAGAAGCAAACATTCATTTACACTCCACAATGGGGAGTGGCATTGTATCTTCAAAGTCCACGGATTCATGTACGGAAAAAGATCCATAAAGTGCAGCAAGCGAAGTGGTTTTGGAGCGTTTATGGCTTTAGTGTATAATCAGTTTGTCCAGTTATCTTTAAACATATGGCATATGTAATGTGATAGATTTAACTGGGCAGAGCTTGTAGGTTGATCCAGTGAAGGAAACAGCAAGAGTGCTCTGATCTTGTCTTGTGAAACGCCTCCAGGCTTGAATAGGGTCAATGGACCAAATCATTGAAACGGGAATCAAAGGACCCGAGTCACCCCTGTTTTTATTCCTTGGCTTCTTGGCCAAAGGCTGTATTCCAATGAAGCAGGTAATAGACCCCCATAGTAGTGTTACAACTTTTGTCGTGTTGAAAAATCAAGAAAAAAACATACATCTACATCACTTTGGTTTCATTTAGGTCCTACAATTAATGACACAGTTGTCATATAACTTCACAGTGTTAAATAGTCACCTTGTTTAGCAGCATTGTCATGACTATGAACCAAGAAGAAAAAAAACTATTAAAGCGCTCAACAATAAAAATGGCATTTTAACAACATAAAGTAAAATGAATTACACATAATGATTCAGTAAATGGTGTGAGCTAAATGGAAAGGAATTAAATGCCACTTTTGGATGCATTTTCCATGATAAAAGCTATTTTATGGCTGACTGTTTTTTTCCTGTCTGCCGAATAATACATTCAATCATGTAAGTACAGTAGGAATTTCCACAGTAGTGGAATTGTAAAACTATGAGAGAAAGAGCATCTGACCACAGCCAGAGTTAACAGCACTGAGTAGGAGTCCATCTGCCTGATTGGACTGAGCAGTAAACGATCCAGCTAGAATGAGACAAGTTCATTGCTGAAGACTGCCACCGCTCTCTTTTTAAGCACATTAAACACGGACTGATGTCATTGTTTACATGCAAAATACGTTTGGTAAAAGGAGCTCCACTCATGTGATGATTGCAGAGAGGCAAGGTGCATATCTGTGTCAGGGTGTGTGTGTGTGTGCGTGTTGTTTTTGCTAACCAGCCTGTGGTATCCAGTAATGTGACGTGATGGACTGTACCTGCAAATGTCACGGCTCCACAGCCAAACCAAGCTGCCTCACAGCTAAGTCCAGGCTTTATTGGCATATCCTTAAATGAGGAAAAAACATAAGAGAGGAGAAGGTCCAAATCGTTATTTTCCCAGAAATGAATATAAATACAGAGTGGGTAGATTGATAGGCTTGATAAGAACAGCCTACATAGGCACTTATTTGGATTCTTGCTGAGAGTTAGATGAGAAGTATGACATCACTCATGTCTGTATGGGAAACATGAAGCTACCACCAGCAGCCGGTTAACTTAGCTTAGCACAAATGGAGACTTTGGGAAGTTACTGCTCCCAGCCAAGAAACAGTTCTCCACATAACCCCAGTAAAACCAGAACATGTTCTTTTAACCGTTTAATTAAGAAGCTGGTGAGTAGGTTTTGGTACGTTTAGACAAAACCAGGGTGGTTGTTTCCCCGTGTTTCCAGCATGGATGTATTAATAAAAGTCGATGTACAGATATAAATGATAAAGGTCATATCTCAGCAAGAAAACACATATGCGTATGCCTTAAAAACTATTCCTTGCAGAACAAAATGAATGCAAAAGGGACTACATTCATTGATCACAATCATCGTGTTTTCTTAAAGAAAGACTACAGATTAGGCCTTTAAATCACTGTTTTTCAGCACACTGTTGTGAGCATGAATAGGAACAGAGCAGGTGAACTCAGTATTGCCGCGCTAATGACTTCTGTGATCAAAGAAATAGCCACTAGCCTTTAAATATTTAACACATGGCATGTAAAGGGCAGGAATGTTCCTTTATGAGGAAAGCCTATTCTCCCTGCCTGACCCGATGGGTTGAACTGTGTAAGTGTGTGAGTGGCAGTGAAACCGGCTGTGGTGAGGACCGCCACCCCTGTGTGGGCTGTAACTGCCGGTGGGCCAGCAGGTTGGACAGCATGTGCTGACAGAACTACGGCTCTACGACTCGCTCGTAACAAAGACTTCCGGACCCAAATCTGTTCCTCCCTTCGTCTGCTCTCTGGGTTCGTGTTTGTTTTACTCTCTTGTTTTTAGTCAGTCTGTTATCTTCCCAACAGCACCCATCATTCACATCATGCTCTGAACTTTTTATCAACCACTCTCTCTCTCTCTTTCTCCTTTCCCTGCAGTCTTACGCCTTTCTTTCGCTCTCTCTTCCTGTTTCTCTCTTTTTTCTTTCTTGCAATATTTATGGCTCCCTCATACAGTATCAACCAGAGAGAGAAATCTGCTCTCTCTCTGTCATAATGCTGCGAGACAGCACCCAGTTTTCTAATTTCCTGACATGAATGCTGATGACCGCTGTGTGCAGAAATACACCAGGCTGCAGGACAACAACCTTGGAACAGTGCATCCTTCCAGAAATCACATCACATTCTATTGTCATCAGGACCTGGAATTAAAAGCTTTACTAGCAGGCGATTTGACTTTGCAAGGGTGAGAGAGCGAGGCTAAATCTCCCAAATTTCAAGCAGTCTGACTCATATCATCTGGGTAATAAAACAGGCTATGAGGCAAAATGGCTGCTTAGAGACTTGAGTGTGTCTGAAATCTTGAGCATAGGCCTTTTTTGCCCTGATGCAAGCTGACACCTTTTCTGTAAGATCGCTGTAACACCAGCTGTAATGGAAGTCTTGTTTTCTTCTCTACAACTTTGCTGTTTATTACAAACATGCGTATGTCTGAATCTGACTCCAGCTGAAACAATATACTAGATGAGAAAGTGATTTAACATACAATGAATCCTCTCAAATATTATTAACAAAATGACAAAGACTGCCCCGAAAGAAACAATCCAGAAGGTATAGTAAAACATCTGTCTTTTTTCACCACAATTTACCGTACACCACTGTTTCACATCAGTTTAATGAAATAGTGCTGGCTACAATGAGATCAAGGCAACTCTGAGTGCAAAGATAGAGCACTTGAAATGCAGAAGTAATCGTATTTAGTTTAATGACATATCACCTGACAAAGCATTAAAAGTACCACAAGGGAAAGGTCCTTAAGGGCCAAATAAGGGCTGTACAGAAGTCCAGGTCTGTTAGAGAACGGAATAGTGTTGTAACCTCTAGCAAAGCCTCTTTTTTAAAAGGGAAAACACAGCACGCCAGGAGCATCCTGAGGAGATGTGAGAAGCTGTGTGGCTCACCCCAGCCTGTGGCCGACTAGCCACAGCTGCAGTTTTACCACTTAAGTGTTTGTGTGTATAAGTATAGTCCCTGTGTGTGAATACATGCACTGCACAGTTTTCACTCCATTATATGATTTTTGTTGTCATATTATTATCATTATCTCTGCCAGGAGAATCATGTGAACGCTTGCATGTTTCCGTGAGTGCATCCGTGTGTCCGTCCATGAGTAATTGTTTACCTCTGTGTCTGTCCACACAGGCTATTCTTACATTCTGCTGCAGCAAACTGCATAATATTTCGGGTGGCCAGCTATGGCTGCATGCTCAATGACCTCTCATGGGTGCGGTGATTCACACTTTCTCAAAACACTCACTACTCTTGACCTGCAGCAGGGTTTGACTAACAGCTAACGGAACTACAAGTACACACACTACTGAGTATACTGCCGCAACTCAGCCACTGCCACATGGGCAGAAAATTAGTTTACTTTTGTTTTTGTCAAGATTTAATGATGTGTCTTAGAAGCCGATTGTGAACCGATTGCCTGCATACACAACCACTTGCTTTTGAGATTGAATGAAGTGTTTTTTTTACAACGCCTTACAGCCTTGTGGTGTCTTGGTTTAGCTTCGGCCAGCTCTGACCAGGGTTCGACAACTATCAAAAACAAAGATTTTCTTCATATTCAGGCTGGTTTTGTGGATGTCAAGCTAGTCATGGTTGATACGTTGACACTTCTACGCAAGCTAATGTTACTGAAGGTATACTGAATGTATATACATGCTGCTTTTGCTTTTTAATGATTGCAACAGTGAATAAAGACCCAACTTGGAACAGTGTTGTTATTTTCATTGTCTTCTGTCTTGAACACCAACTGATGTAGTGGTTCACTTTTACACTGTGATCTCTAGGCTTTAGTTTCTATCTTTATCTTTTTAACCTGTTTTCACTGCTGAATCAGTTTGACATCCAGGATATATCGTTCAAATGCATATTGTAGACCCTTCTGTCAGCTTCTTTCTGAAATTGCTTTTTCGTCCCCCCCCCCCGAAAAAAAAATATTCAGGGCGTGCAGTTAATCACAGTATGGGCTTTGGTAGCCCAGGTAGCTCTGACACTTTGATTGTGGGTTGTATTTATTCAATCATACAGCAGTGGTCGTTACAGAAACACCTGGCAGAGATCTGCACTCTACTGAGTGCACCTTTCTAGTTGCATCTGTTCAACCCATATGATATTGTCAGGAATACACTGGAGGCTTGTGATTAAACTGGGTTTCCCACAATCAGCATTGTGGACCACGATACTATTATGCTTATCATAAACAGTAAGCCTTTGGAGTGCAGTTGGCATTCCCTAAAATAGAACAAGAAAAGTCATGCTAGCAGCTCTGTGACGCAGTATTTCAGCAAAGCTGTGCTTTCAGCATAGTGCTAACGTTAGCTCGCTAACATGTGCACAACGACAATGCTAACATGCTGATGCTTAGTTGGTTCATCTTGGCATGCTAACATTTGCTAATTAGCACTAAACACAAACTACAACTGAAAATCCATTGAATAGCTGAGATATTTTAGTCCGTACCAAAGTCGTGGAACGGACGAAATTGTCGTCCCAAGGGCCGAAAAGTCATATAGTAACAAATTCCACATTAGAATTGTCTTCAACTTCCTGGTAGGTTGGGCATATAATAAACAGTGGAAATCACCTGTGTGCATTGTAAAAGATCCCATAACAATCTCCAGAGAGCCTTAGTAGTTCTTCTACAAACTGTACACAGTCGCCCTCCATTAGGTTTCGAGTGAACTTGACTGTTCAAACATACAAGCTGTTCACACAAATGAAAAGACACTCTGCACTCATACTCCATTTGTACACACAAATCACTCGCAGGGGGCTTGTTTACACTTTGGGCCGCCCAGATTGACTCTCTCCACGGCTGATGAGGCGTAATGTAAATATATTACAAAGCCATTAACGTCATTAACATCATCTGATCTGCAGTATTCGATCTCACTGCAGTGAAAGATAGTTTCAACATGTGGGTATTTGTGGTGAAACGATGAATCTGAAACTCATTTGAGAAAAGTTAAACTTAAAGATACCTGTGAATTATGTGGTAACAGGTTCTTTCACAGTGAGTGTGCTCTCTTTAGCTTTATCCTCCTGCTCCGTAGTAAAGACACGTCATTCCCTTTAAAAATAATTGCTCTCCCCTTACAGTATATTGGAAAATCTGTGGAATAAATTTAAGGATCATAGTACTTTAGATAAAGGCACAGCTTTGCGCTAGAGCGTATCTGAGCTGATACATATTTCATTGAACTCATTAATTGAATTATTGCTTTAAAGACACATGAATAGAGATTCATCATACGATTTATTCCACAAGTTACAGTTTTCCTCCTGTTGTCCCTCTGACATGATGAGGAAGTTCCAGAATTGGTTGCTTTCTGGCGTACCTGTTTTACAAGTCTGAGTTACAAGTAAACGGTCTTTTAATGAGTGGTACTGGTATCAATCATGCAACCCAGCTGTGTATATATTTGGGGTCTCTGTTGAATTAATACAATTTCCATCTAAAGCTGCAGCATAGTCACTACAGAACAGTAACAAGAACAGGCATCCATCCAGCCTCTGCTGCCCAAAAAGTGCCATAGGGAACAAGGACGGGGCGGGGGGAGACATCGATGGACCAGAGGAAAACAGAAAGGGGAGGGAAGAGGCAGGTGGAGACAGTAATAGACCAGAGGATGCAGGGGGAGACGGTGGAGGACGGGGGAAACCGGGAGAGGCTGGGGGAGATGATTGGCATTCCAGACTCTTGTCTGCAGTTGCCCTTGCAGTGACCCATTGGAGCCCTGATTGCTATATTTATCAAGCAGCTGTATGATGTTGGAGTGCACAGAAAACCAATCAGTACCAGTCCAACAGTGTGACACACTTAGATTAGAAACCTTATTGATATGAAGTGACATTTCTAAATGTTCTTGTTAATCAGTTTGCCATATCAAATCTTAACGGGTCTGTTATTTCCTTCTATCCATATAGGCAACGTGTATTCTCTCCCATAATCAGGATATATTCATATATTAAAGAGGGCTGCCATCCTTTTGAAAAATCCACATCTGAGATGAAATCATTAACACTGCAAACCTTCCTCCAATCTTGTTCATGAGCAATAAACAAAACAAATTCTGCAAAGCAGACAACAACTAGGCTGCTAGCCAATAAGAGGCAGGATGGGGGAAAAATGAATCTAACTACCATGAATAACAGACCGCGCAACTGCCAATGGCTGTATAAGAGATAATTGGGGAGATGGATGAGAGGCAAACATTTCCCCCAAAAAATCTCTTGCACACAAGGACTATATTGCTCTATTGCTCTGTCCAGAATCAATCTTTTGACTAAGAGATATTCCCTGCATGTAGACTTGAAAACTTCCTGTAAATAGTATGTAGCTTGCCTTTTTCAAAGCAAAGAGAGGCTGTGGTCAGCATGTATGCAAGAGATTACAATGTATTTCAATAATTACCATTTTAACAGCGGTAAAAAGGGTATTACAATGTCAGTTTTAGCCACACTATGGCTCGTGAAATTGTCAGTCATTTGGTCCGCCACTTTGGACAAGATTGAAATATTTCATCAACCACTGGATAGATGGAATAATAGACAGTCATGGCTACCAGAGGCTGAATTCTACAGATCCTCTGACTTTTCCTCCAGCAGCACTATGAGGTTGACATTTATGATTTCATGTGAAATTTGTCAAAACCTGTTGGATGGATCGCCATCAAATTCACTACCCACTTTCATGTCCTCATTAAAGGGTCATCAACGTGATTACAGTTAACTTTGATGACCCCTTAAAGTTTCATTTAGCCTCATCACCAGGTCAACATTTAATTTGTCCAATGGTTTACAGCTGCAAAACCATGACATTCCCATCATCCTCAGCTAGACTTTGTCTTACTAATGTGTTAATTATTATCACTAGTGCTATAATTAGTGCATGTTAGCATGCTAACAGACTAAACTAAGATGGTCACATTGGTAAATAGTATACCTGCTAAACATCCACATGTTAACAATGACATTGTGCACATGTTAGCATTTGTGATGACTAAATGCATTATTCAAACATTGTAGATCTAATTTTAAATTCATTTATATCAAGGAAGTCAGACAGAGACATTATGGTGGCACTTTTGCCATTCCCAGAATCATGTACTTATTCATACAGTTCTTTGTAATACAGAAAACATTTCATCTATGGCTGCCGAATAGCTATAAATAATGCAGCGGCCATTGTACAATAGCAAATTCAAATCTGGCTGTGCTGCCCAGCTCCAGAGTTCAGCTCTTATCAATGCTTTGAATTCCTCCCGCACCGATATAAGGGGACAAATGAATGCAAGGTGCTGTGGATGAAGCTGCACAACATATTGAAAATTAAGTAGATTCTAAAATAACAAGCATTATCTGCAGAGTGAACCTGCCTTCCATCAGTTCAGAAAGTGATTGAGGCTCGCGCTTCAGTCAGGCCAACTGAAATCCAAATTCCACTGCTGGATTCCTCCTCATTCCAATATACTTTCATTTGGAGCTTGTAAAACCTTTGGAAATATCTTCCTGTGGCCCGAAAAGCCATGAGAATTGTCGTATGCATGGATTTTGTGGATATCACCACTAACCTGCATCTTGAATCAACTGTGAAACAAAGTTGCAAATGTGTGTTTCAAGAGCCATCTGGAAATGCAACGCACATGGTCTCATTTTCCACTCTTTGTTGTTTATAAAATTTCCAACACCACTTTTGTTAACCTTGTTGATAACCTTAGAGCAAACCACAGAGAGGCAGCCAGCCAGCACTCAGGAAATGAAAACAGCCTATAAAGCTGCAGCCCAGCATCGTTTGTACTCCTGCTCATTACAAATATTTCAAATGTAGTACAAGCTCAACAAAAAACACAATAATTGATCATATATACTGTCAGTTAGGTATGACTAGAAGTGTGCATAAATGTTGGTATACATGTGTGTATCAGGTGGAAAATATGACTTGTAAAAATATGACTTGTTTGTCACTGAAAAAAAACACATCTTCCTGCTTCCCTCCTCTGCTCAGCCACCCTAAGTGACACATGGCGCTGCCATTAACAAAGTGAATGGGAGCAGAGATCCAGACGGCTGGATTAGTATTTCCCCCTGCATGCCAGACAAGACAGAAAAGACATTCTAAATAAACGACAAATGGTGAGAGCACCCAGGAGAGAGAAACAGAGAGAGGGGGGGAGACAGGAGTGGCAATGAGAGTGAAACAGAAAGGATACAGGACAGATTTAATCACAATGCGTTTCCACTCGGCTACCAGGTGGTGCCAAAGAGAACAAGGATGGGATGATGATGAGTGTTGTAGTGGCTGCGAGGGAAATTGAGCAAAGAATGATATTCTACTCTGGAGGAGGCAAGCCTGTTTCTGATTCAAAATGTCTTCTTTTGGAGGTATTCCTCCTGTTTTTGAAAACAATTACATGTTTAACGGATTCCAATGGAAACCCAATCATTAAAAGTACGTAATGTTTAGGACAGGGTTTCTCTTTCATCTAAGAGCACATTAATGCTGAACCGTAGCTTTACTTCACGTCTATACCAAAATATCTGAATGGAAAAATCTGTGCGAAGGTCCTTGATCTAAGACCAGTGATTGTAAATATGCTTTTTCAATGAGCTGATTCCGACTGTGGTGACCCACTGTTCAGTTGGCAGCCTGTGAAATGGCTTTACACCAAGCCAAGCCAATAGTCCGCTGTCTTCCAGACCTCCATTCAACCCCGTCGTTCCAGTGCTATGTTTGTGTTTCTGCCAGTCATTCTCTCGGTCCAATTTAAACCCATTTTGGTCATGATGCCAGCTCCATCTGCACCAACATTGAGCAGCTTGGCCACTTTTGCAGTCAACTTTGGGCATTTAGAAGAGGGACAAACCAGCAAGGGAGCATGGCACGGAGTGACAAAAAAAGGAGAGTTTTACTTTACTTCCAACCTCAGAGCAAAGCAGGGGAACATCTGGTGAGATGCACAAGCAGTTTTTATTTACAAATGGCCTGCAGGAGCCCCTGCTCACCCGAAAATACTTTCATCCTTTTCTACTAACAAGTTTCACGCAGCTATCGAGACATAGTTACAGGAATTTTCCATCCTTTCTTTCCTTTTTTTAAAACTACTTTACACCTCCGTCTTTATACAAACCTCATTCGAGATGTGGGCTCATTGTGGGCAAAATAAAGGAGAATCCATGGTTACAAAAAAGAGGGATTAACAACATGTCAACAGCCATTATAATGTGACACACATGCTGTAATATCCACAAATGAAGAAAGTTATTGCTGATAAACAAGATTAGTGGAAACTTGGTGTTAAGGATTTCAACTCAGATGTGGAGGTTTCTATGACGACTAATGTTAACAGAAATCAAAATCACACTAATATTCATTTAATAGACACCAGTCGGTAATTTATCAATTTCTAACAGGAAATTTGTTTCGTGATGTGCGAAACACCCCATGAACGACTCTTATGGTTTTGTATTTTTTAATACCATCGCAGCTATATAGTTTATAGAATATTATAGATCTGGCAGGTTAACAAGAAGCATGCTTTTGATGATTTCACTAACAGGCATCTCCCCCATATATCACCCAGTGGACGTGGACTGTGGGTACAAGTCAGCAATCGGCCGAGAATCTCACAAGTAATAAATTAAATTAAATTAAACTGTCCTAAAAACAGCAGGCCGTAAAACCACAACACTGGGCTGGGAGAAGCTAGAAAGCTCTGCAGAGCACCACCGAGTGAGACGTTCGTCACTCAAAGCAACTTCTTTCGAGAGCGAGCCCTTTCACATGACCCATTGTTAACGTAAAATCATAAATTAGTGCAGCTTTAAATATGGAATATGAATTTGCATGCGTCCCTATGTTTCTTACAAGGCTTATACATACTAGTACTTGAGCATTTTCCAATTTATCTGCCTTATGCTGTTAAGTCAACCCTGATGCATCCTGCAGAGACGATAGAGACGGAGAAGTGTGTCTGTGTTACATTCAGGTCCGTTCAGGAATGAGGATGCTTATTGTTTGTGTAGATCCAACTTGTGGCACTTTGACAGGTTACTGAATTGTGATTGTGGGCAGCAGACCACATCTTTGTCTGCTCAACATCCAATATAAACGGCTTTTTCCCCATTTCTCACGTCCCCCAGCCCACTGCCTTTCTGTTTACAGCTTAACACACTGCTGTGGTCGAACAATACAAACGATAGAAAGTCATTCAAACACTCGTGTGATGAAAGTAAAGCTGCAGATTTGCAGCCAGGGTGGTAAAACCGGCACTAAATATGTTGCTCGAAACTCTCATTCTGTGACCGACCAAATGGAATAATTGTGAGATGAATCATGGCGATGAAGCGTGGCCGGGGAGGGCAGGGAGCCAACAGATTGAAGATCTCACCTCGCACCATGATTCGGAAACAAGACTTTGTCTGAGCTGTATTGTAAAAGCTAGTATGATGGATGTTGAGGAAGCATTAAAGTGCACTCGATACCAGCGTAGATTTCTCCCGACCTCTCCCTATTTCAATAAGAAGCCCTTTTAAAGGATTGTTTCACCCATGTCAGTAGTCCTAGACAAGGAAGACTCCAGTTTTAAGACCCACTGGAGCTGCAGGATGAAGAGCATGTTGTGTTATTTATTACTAATGTGTCTGCAGCGCTGGGTTGCCAGGAAATCTAAGTCCACATAGGCCACACAGAACCAAAGTGGCCGACCGGGGCCTCGTTGCTCATTATTGTCTAACAGCACCGACAGCAGAATATCAGGAAGATTGTTGTGGATGTGAACAACAAGCCTGCATGGCCCAACCTTTTGTCCCAACAATGTCTGTCCCCTGTTATCTACATATACACTCCTCTCCTGTCCAAGCTAAAGCTGAATGGTTTCTGATCCCAGACCTCTGGCCATCTGCCATTCAAAGACGTTCCTCTATGTGTCAGCGAAGTGAATCAGCTATATTTAGTCACCAAACACAGATTTAGTGCTGAAGAGAAACATACACCAACCTCACAGTCTGCCTGCTGGTTAAATAGACCCGTTTTCCTTTTGTGAACAATGCATTTTGCAGCCAAATCACACACAATATTGGAATGCAAACAGATAAAAGGCACAAAATACTTAATGAGACATTGTCGAGGATGTCTTCTGTAATTACCTGTAGATACCTAAGATAACAGACCTAAAAACTTTTTTTTGTCAGATCTATTTACTAAACTCTAGACATTCATCAACAGCAGCACAATGTCAGACGAAATTTGAATTCAGCATTAACTAGAGATGAAGAATAACACTGTGGATGTCCGAATTGAGTCATTGTGGAGCAGCAGAGATACAATTAGTTCAGGAAATGATTGTAAGCAAACACGATGTATTCTCTTGTCATGTGCACGGTTATCTGTCTTTACCTTCTGTTAGCTTTATCGCCCTCTCGCTTCATTATTCCATAATCTATCTTATCTCTAACCTTTCTGCATCAAGCTCATTCTTCCCTTCTTTCATGCTGCCCCTCACCTTTTCTATCCCTTTATCTTCCACTCGATCCCTCTCTCCCACCTGTCCCCCTGCCTTAAACCCCCCTTCAGCCCTCTCCTCCCTCTTGTCCCCTCTCAAACTAATGGAGCACATTACAGGCTTACTAAAAATAGCCCTGCTGCAAAGTCAATTTATTTTTTGTCTTTCGGTCTTCCTCTCTTCCTCCCTTCTATTTTTTCTCTCTTTTCCGTGCCTCCCTCAGGAGGGAAAATGAGTAACGGGGAGAAGGCTTGTCAGCTCATTTATCAGCTGGCAGCCCGGGTGCAGCTCTCTATGCTATCAGGGCTGAGCGGCTGAGGCTGTGGGGCCGATGCCCTGGGACCGGGCCCCTGGCTGTGTATCTGTCATGATTCTTACTGTATGGCCATGGACCTTGGGGGACAGTGTGAAAATGAATTAGTGGTCAGTGTTTATGGGCTGCTAGACACCGTGGACATCACCTACTGGTCAGGCCGGGGGTCTTAAATCAGCCGGCAAAGCCATGGCGGCAGATACTGTGTTAAGAGCATATATCACGAGGGGAGAATGAATGACGCAGTGGAGGAGAAAAGCCTTAGGCAGATGCATGAGTAAGGAAAGATAACATAAAATCCATCCTATCCTCAGGAAAAAAATGTAAAATCAAATGAGATCCTGGAAAGCAGGTAAAGTATTAAAGGGTAATTCTGGTTTATTACAACTTAAATCCTATTTTCATCATTCTAACCTTTATGCCTATATTAACATTGCATGCACCAGATTAGTTTTTGAAACCCAAGGATGTGCCAACATTGCTGAAAAGAGCTCATGCTTCTCACTCCATATGGTATCATATCAATATGTTGATATATTAATAATGTGCCCAAATGTATCCTATATCCTTTTGTTTTTAATGAACATTCAGTGATGAGTAATTGTTTTTACATATGTATTTACAAAACCGCAAAATGTGAATGCGGAACATTCCTCCAAAATGTTCACTGTGGATTTATTTTGTTTTCCGTACGAAGATCCCAGTCTACCAGTGTCAAAGTCCTGCAACACCCCAGCCACCTCTCCCCAGCTACTGTGTGGCACAAGAATGTATAATTTCACAAAAGTAAGTCGTTTTTTTTCCTATTGCTGACTCGTGCCAAAATTGAACTAATGTATCTAATTGAGTGTGATGATAATAACAAAAAGATGAAAAATATGGAGGCAGATCTCATGTGAAAACCATGCCTTCTTTCCAATGCAAAATACCATGAATGAAATAACAGAAGCCTGGAGAAGCGACAGCAGCGGCAGAGGTTAATGACGCTAATCTCTGAGTGATGCCTGACTCATTAAACTGCCATTTCAGTGTCTCTAATAAACAGAAACGGATGTGCATGCACAAACACAAGCACATACCACAAATACCAAAGGTTCCTGGTGTAGCAAAACTCCAGCACACTCTAGCATTTTAACTTCTGTCTTTGGTCAATGTCAGAAAGACTTTCTGTGTTATTGCATAAACCACTGGTGGCTTTGACAACAGGGCCAGAAAATACCTCATGACAGCAGATCAGAAACAAATAAATGCGATATGTTACAATGAGAGCATGTAGCCGCTCAGGGCAATGAGACTTGTTTAAACTGATCTGAGGTACAATGACACACACACACATATTCACAATTTCTATTTTTGCAACGCTATGAAATTCAGATTAATTCGAGGAGTAAAGGATTGAGAACTCCTAGAAATAGCTTTGTGCAAAAGATGGAAATTGGATTCCTTCTTGCTCTCCTCCTCCTCTTGATGGCAAACATTAAAAAGCACTCCCTCGTAAGATAAGAGCTGATCATCATTGTCAGCAATGTGACAAATGCTCAGTCATTGCGAAAACACAATTTAAGTTGTGTTGTGTTTGCTCTACGAAAATATTGTGAACGTTAACTATTTTTTATTTGACAATCTAGCAGTTAAACGTGTTCATTTGTTCATCTTGTATTCAGACAGTGACGTCGAGGGTGTCCTCTTAAATGTTTTTCCAAATAAATTGACTGCATCACTGACTTTCCTGTTGACTTTACCGTGAAATTAACTTGTGATGATGGTGCCACTCTGGAAAAGAGACATTACTGTCCCAGCAAATGAGCCGCCGTCGTTCCATCACTTACTTCTGATGGATTTGTTCAACTTAGCAAGAGTAATCGGAACAGCACCCATGAAAGCAATGGGAAATCTGTGAGTGTGTGTTTGTGATGGTGTGTGTGCGTGAGGCAGTCCTCACCAGAAGAGGAGATGAGAGAGCATCTGCAGTGCCCGAACTGTTCCTCCCGGGCAGACGGCGTCCGCGCGTCCTGTGAAACCATGCATCAACATGGAGATGACACAATGGACATTACGTTCACCACCACCGGGCCTCTGCCAGCCACCTGCCTCCTTCTTACCCGGTGGCACCTGGCAGATGCTGCAGTGGCCAAAATGCTGCAGAGCTAATATATAGTAATGAGCAGATGTAACGAAAATAAAGTTATTTATAGGCTCAACTGGAAGGCTTTTTGGGCATTTAAAGGAAAAGTTCCTCATCTTGGGAGACGCATATTATTGCGGAGAGTTGGGTGAGAAGATGATACCACTCTCTTGCGTGTTTGCTATACTATGTATATATATATATATATATATACATATATATATATACTACCGTGAACTCTGCAGAAACCCTGTTCATATTAACAGACAGATATGAGAGCAGTGTCTAGTGTAATTCTTGGCAAGAAGGCAAATATGTATATTATACTAAAAGTTACTAAAAGCACAATGTAGTTTATGTGCTAGGCATGTGTGTTAATTGAAAGAGTAACTGCAGGCTTAATGTGTTTTTTAAGCTGTAAACTAAAGAATATGACTGTACTTTGCTGAATCAAATCAATGCTAGGGTTAATATTGACATTTTACCAAATTTACATTTGGTATTTCATGGTTGATAATGACTCAAAATGCCATCCACTGTTTTGAATCAGCCCTGATCTTGCAAGGGCAATTCTGCCCCCCCACAGCATCTATTGTTTTCCACTGTGTTTGATTACAATCACTGCACAGCTCAAGCCTGTACAGTGGACTCTCTGTTGACTTGAAATCTGGTGAATTGGTGTTGAAGACTAATTATCTAGTGATATCGATGTGCTTTCCTACGCTGGGACAAGAGTAGATGAAGCATTAAGTGTTTTTTCTCATGTAGCAGCTGGCTAGTTAGCTAGCAAAGGTTCGCTTGCTAATTCCACCATGTTTTCATGCTAACGTTACACTGGTTACAGCAAATGAGCAGAGCTGGTTCCCCGCTCCCCACCGCTAGGAGACTACAGCCGGAAGGAGAGCAGATGGCCGCTTACAGAAGCAAAGGAGCTAGGGTCTGAATTTGAGTTGCTATGTACAGCCGCGTTGGCCAGTCTCCGAAATCCATCAAAATTCAGTGCCCATATCACGATTATTCAAGCTACTGCAGCTGTCATATTTGTTGATGTCAAAGCTTTCACCCTACTGAATAGTACGTGGTTCAATCTCTCAGCCTCTTGACCACTTTTTTTTGCATTTTACAAAATGATGCAGTGGGTGGACTAAGTCTCAGACATGGAGGTGAAATTACACTTTTAAGTGTGTATTGCAGCATATGAGATGAGATGACAAAGAATGATTCCAGTGACAAAACACTGATACATGTTCTCTGCTGTGTCTGGTTTTAAAACTAAACTCTTGACTCTCACTAATGGATCCTATACATCTTGAGGAGTGGATACTATTAGCTTTACAGGGCGATGAGCTCAAACAATGTTATCAATTTGTGAAATATTCAATACCCATTTTCCCAAACACGAAGGTCCACTCCACACCCGGTGTGAGTTAGGATCTATTTCCTCCAACCGCGGAGTGAATTTGGATGCAGCTTCAAAGCTTCTCCCTGAGCTTTAATCACGTTACAAACCAAGCGCAGGTAGCTGGGGGAAGTGGAAGCACTCAGTCTGAGAAATCAAGCTCACCCTGCATCGCCTCTTTTTCCCCTCACAGTCAGAGTTAAACCTGATTAGAGAAGATTGGTGAGATTGGTTAGCAGCCACCGATGGAGAAAGAGCCCTCGGAGCTCTTCGCTTCCCCGTCAACACCAATTCTAATTAACTCGCAAGAATCTGTGTGTGTGTGTGTGTGTGTGTATGTGGGTGTGTGTGTTGAAAACCAGCAAGGTAGGCTTTGAGGCTAATTCAAGCCTGATTATTTAGTCTAGACTTTACTGACCTATCCGCTATCCTTAACGGGAGGGTAAATACACAAAGTGGGGTTTAATATGTTTGCATGCTCATGTCCAATCCAAGCAAGACCCATGATTGTGCGTGTATCCAAATGTGTCTGTTTTTGGTTCAATCTCGTCTCCCTGACAATAATCCAGACAACCACATGCTTCTTCCTGACACACATTTGGAGAACTCTGAGTGTGTTAATGCATTGCTTTAAAGCTTTAAAAAGGAAATCACATATCAGTCTGCCCCTGGGTGTACTGAGGGACTAATGGGAGGAACAGGCCGATCAGTCCCTGTCATGGTTCCACCTTCTCATCACCGAGTTAAAAAAACAGGCAAGAATGTGATTTGATACCTGCACTGCACTGCTGTCACATAAAAAACTTTCTCAGAGGAGAACTTTCCCTTGCCTTTTAAATAAAGGAGCCGCAAATTATGACTGTGGTTGGTGACGCCAACTCGGACTGCGAGAAACCTGGGTGTGACCCTGGACGACCAACTGTCGTTCTCAGCAAACATGGCATCGGTTACACGCTCCTGCAGATTCCTGCTCTACAACATCAGGAGGATTTGCCCCTTCCTCACTGATGAGACGGCGCAGGTGTTAATCCAGGCTCTTGTCATCTCCCGCCTGGACTACTGCAACTCACTACTTGCCGGAGCCCCGGCGTCGGCCATCAGACCTCTGAAGCTTGTCCAGAAAGCTGCAGCTCGCCTGGTGTTCAATCGCCCCAAGTTCTCCCACACAACTTCCCTTCTCTTTTCTCTACACTGGCTCCCTGTAAGAGCTCGCATCCAGTTTAAGACTGTGGTGCTAGCCTACAGGGCAGTGAAAGGAACAGCTCCTTCCTATCTCCAGGCCATGGTCAAGCCCTACACCCCCGCCCGACCACTTCGCTCTGCTACCTCGGGGCGACTGGTTGCCCCGTCGCTCAGAGGTCCCTACGGCCGATCGACCCACAGTGGTGGAATGAACTCCCCACTGACGTCAGGACAGTGGAGTCGCTGCCCATCTTTCGGCGCAGGCTGAAAACTCACCTCTTCAAGAAGGCCTACCCTTAGCCTTCCGCTTAGCACTTACTTAGCATCTATTGTATTCATACTAGCTTATTGCACTTATTGTTTTCATATTAGTTTGTGGCACTTATTGCATTCGTTTGTTTCTGCACTGTACGTTGGCTCTGGTTTATGCTCTTAGATGCTTGTTTGAGGAAAGGACATGCACTTATTACTTCTGGTGACTAGTCGTTCTCTCGAAAACCGATGTTGAATACACTTATTGTAGTCGCTTTGGATAAAAGTGTCTGCTAAATGACTGTAATGTAATGTAATGTAATGACTGCTCTTTAAACAAAACAGATACAGTGACGCACACAAGAAGGAGCCATTCCACAGTTTTGCTTTGAATGCCTCTATGACAGTATACATATTAGAGTGTGCTTTTGGTGGCAGGTTGCATTTGGAGAACAATGAATGTCTGAGGTTGAAGAGGTTTTAGGTACGTCAAAAGATAAAAAAGTGGATTCTTAATTTCAGTGGTTGACAAAAGCAGCAATTCTGTCTCTGGCTTACTGGTTTTCAAAAACAACACAGAGAGAGTGAATCCTCCAACAATGTGTTAGGCGGAGAACAGGACTTTGTGAGTGAATCAGATTGCCATCACAGAAATCACATGTGTTCAAAGAACGACTCATATTAAATTGAATACAGTGCCATGCCATTTGATATATATCCCCCCATTTTGAAATAAATAGTCAGCAGCCATCTGTAACAATTTTTAGAAATCCATTCCTTACACTCTTGCTCTTGTGTTTTTGGAGAGGAAACAAAAACAGGCAGTTTATCAGGGCGGTCTCTGACTAAATAAACTATTTCTCAATTAGTTGACTTAATGAAGAGATCTGTAAAACTTAGTTTCTCCACAAAGAATCACACAAATGCACCACTTTAAATCACATGTTTACCAGAGATATGCTCATTGGTTTGTCAGAAATTACATATTAGTCGACTAAGACCAAAACGACAGATTAGTAGACTACTCGATTAAGAGGGGGCAGAGTTCAGTTTTGTTTTTTTGGTGACACCTTGAGTGACGAGCAGTTATTGCTCTTGTTTTCCATACTCAAAGCAAAAATACAGTAATTGGGAACTGGAGGAGCCGGGGATTGAACCCCCTTACAAATTATCGGCAGTTTGTGAGGTAGTCAGGGAGACTGAATCTAGTCAACGTCATTATCATTTAAACCTATCTCACCGTGACAGACTCAATTGTCTCCAGAGGAAGAAATATCAACTTATTGTTAGCCGGGTTGAGGTCAGGTGTCCTTGGAGCTACCGCCATTGATTCACAGAGTGCACTAGTCTTTTATAAGATCGCTTATCTTGATTGTGGCCTTTATCATTGAGGCTCACAACATCAAGATCACATTCAAGAGGCAACGAGTGGCATCTTGACGCATCAAGATGGATGATCAGCTCTCATGTAAACCATTTATATGTCTGAGAGTCTGCTGTGCACCAGGAAGAACAAAAAGAAACACATGGATGTAGTTGAAAACGCTGCTATAGAAAATCCGCTGACTTTATATCTGGGCTGTTATTACTGCAATCTGAATCAATGGAATCTCGACAAAAATGACAGAAGCAAAGCCCCGAGACTTGTCATACAATCGCAGGGCTCCAGCAGACAGTCAGGCCCGCAGACGGCCTTCATCAATGCCCTCTGAGGCCCACGATCTGAATGTCGAATCCATAATAAGGTTTGCTGTCCATCATCCCCTGTCATCTCTCGTCATCAAAGTCAGGAAGATGTAGCTCTTATCTTGCTGAGCCACAGCTGGGCCCAGATACACTGCTACCATCTTCACGTCCTCCACATGCAAACAGAGAGCCATCAAAACACACGTCAGTGCGGCCGTCGCTAACGGGATAAGATTTATAATCTTTACTGTCAAAACATGGATTCAAAGTTTTGGAGTGTTTCAGCCAGATTGTGGAATGTTGGATTAATTTACATTTGTTTGGTTAGTGTAATAGTTTTTCCTCAGGAAATGAAGTAGAGAAGGTGATAGAGCTCTCATTCGCCATCGCTCAGATGTACAGTCTGAAAATAAATCAACTTCTTCTTTGGACAGTGGTGGACTGAAACTAATCACACTGTCTCAAGTATTATAATTTCACTATACTAAAAGCTGTGAGACTTAATATTTCCATGGTACATTTACTTAGTAAGTGCTGTACTTAAAGGGATACTTTGCCAATTTTTAACCACTTCTGTGTCATCGAAGTGGCTCTGGGCGCTGGCGGCCAAAGGGGGCCAGGCTTCGGCTTCAGTAACATTTTCAATGTGGTTTTAGTACTTTTGCTTAAGTAAAGGGTGTGAATAATTCCTTTTGGTGTTAAATCTCAGGAGAGCATGCAGGCCTCCCATAAAAGAAGTTCAATATTTAAGTTGTATACTTACCGCTGCATAAGCTACTTTGAACTTATATAATTATATTTTAGTGGGAAATATTTTACCTTTCGCTTCACTACATTTATTTGACAGCTATAATCATTTTGCAAATTATGATTAAAATAACACAACAAACTATTATTCACTCAGTGGCTACTTTATAGGTACACCTGTACAACCTATTACAATCAGGACAACAGCCCTGCCATAAATTACCCTTACGAAGATTATAATGTTCCGTTTTTTGGTGACATCGTCAGAAAGGCGTAAATTAAATTTCATATTAAACTGAGGTCATAGTAAAAGGAAGTGGTGAACTGGACTTCATTATATTGAGAAGTGTTTCTATTTTTCTTCCCATTTAGGTCTAAAAAACATAAAACTACAGCACAACAGATGGATTAGATTGTATTAGACTGTACAGGTGTACCTAATAAAGTGGCCACTGAGTGTATGTGACTATATCAAGTAATTCAAGTTAGTCACAGCTCCAACAATAAAGTGCTACACTTCAGCAATAAAAAAAGCAGATAGAAATGTATAAATCCGGACAAAATCATTGTGCCAGAGATTGAGCAAAGATCACAACAGAGGAATAAAAAAACACAATCCAGTAAAAATGTGACATCAGAAATTAATTATGTATTAACTGTATAAGAAGTAATACTGACACCAGTGCAAAATAGAATAGCAACATGAGTAAGGTTTAATAAAGTAAACCCAGACCCTCTCCAGTTGGCTCCGTGCTCCAGAGACACCAGCGATAATGAATCAAGTCACAGAGGAATGTGGTTATTGCTGAGGGAAAGTTGGCTAACGGAGAAACGGTTTGTGTCTGCATTTTCGGGCCGCCGTCTCAATCAATCTGTCATGTTCCGCAGATGTGAGACGGTAATGAATATGAATCGGTGCTCCAGAATGAATGAGTTTTCAGTCTTTATGTTGGCAGAATGCCCTCAGGATGATGTCACCTGCAATGAGCCGTTTTATAGCCCTCCTCGCTCCTGCATACCAAGCAGGGCCAATTGGCTGTTAGAGCCTGATGGATGTTCGTATGCATTGTTTGAGGTTTTACGCCATACTGATAATGGCGATAATCACATCCTAAATGAAAGGTGATTTACTTGGCTATTTTATGCCAGCTGAGGCAACCAATGTTAAAACAAAAAGGCAAACCTACAATCGAATGCAATGCAGCCCCAGTGTGTGATTTCAGATAGTCTCGTTAAGGCAACAAGAACAAACATGGTGCAGGATCAGCGGGAGTTTGAGCCCAAGAAGACAATAAACTTTTGTCTTGCTCGTAGTTCATAAATGTGATTAATTTACGTGTTAGTTTATGGACAGTTGTTATTTAAATACAGATACTAGCTAAGTGTACAATGAGGCCACTGACTGATAGATGGTTGTAATAACTTCTGTTACTTTCTAAATGTTTAGGTTTCTGCATTGAATCTTAAAAGGGAATGTGTCAGGCCTGAGGACACACCACTGAGGTTTAAATCACTGCAGCCTAATGCTAAAGGATTCCATAAGGAGTCATAACAAACATGGTGAGGGCCTGCAGCACCATCAAGCTCTGATGAACATATGAAATATGGCTTTCATGACCCGGCTTTTGCAGTGATTTATGCACAGTTGCACACATATATACATAAACACACAAACACACACACACACACACACACACACACACACACACACACACACACACTAGATGGTACCAAATCCAACCTAAAAACCCAACATGTCAATGTTTCCAAAATGTTTTTTTAAGAGGCACTCTGTCCTGGTGGCAAACACTGATCAAGTTACTCCATTATTCATTGAGCTCGGTGCCCAAATACTCATTAAGTACTCGTGTTTATACACATTGTATGCATGGTAAGACTTTGACAAATTTGATGTGAGAGATCTGGCCGAGATCATTGTCAAACATTATTTTCCCATTATGGTTTACTGTATTACAGCATAATTCAAAGTGCTTTATTAATCATCCCAACTGGCACAAGGTAAGCTATGTATATAGTTCTGATCAGATTGGATCAGATAGCTAAACCTTCCGTTTTTTTAACTGTAATGCAGGCTGTCACACTAACATCTGTTCGGAGTCTAGATGTTTTCAGGGTTGTATTTTGATGATTCATACTGTATTCCACAAACGTGCTGCCGGGCAGTGAGATCTAAGCCTCCCTGCGCTTTTGCTCGAGTAGGTGAGCTTACAAGGCACAATCTGGGCTCCAGTCTCTTCGTAATGAGATGGAGATCAGTGATGATAGATCACACAAAACAAACAGCTGTGACCGAGTCGCACGTACTCACACGGTCAGCTCTTGTTGAAAACGAGTGAGCGGTAAGAGCTTCATTGTCAAGGCTCAAAATGAATAACAGGTCAGTGTGGAGAGGCAGTTATTCTACCTGGGTAGATAAATCGGATTGAAGCTTTCTATGTCTAAAGTGTTTCAGACATGAAGATTGATGACCAGTCAGTCTTTGGCATCACCTATCTCATACAATCAACAAGTTGGAAATAATCAAATTGTTATCTGCATGGCAAAGTCTAGTTAAGAAACAATAGCTATTAGATTCAAAAGTCAAGCTAGCACCCTTGCCATGGATGTCCCGTTGGGGAATGGATGTCTGTTTTTCACTAATACAAGTTTGCCGTCTCCCTAAAAGAGCAGTGCAGCATGACAATGAGCCAGTGGGCCTGTTGCTGGGTTCTACACTGGCCCATTTCCATGCAGTTGCTGCTGGGTCATTAAAAATGGATCCTCTCCCCAGATAGTGTCACACAGGAACTTGTGGAAGGGAGAAAAACAGAGCAAGTGCTGAATGCTTGAAAGCTGCAATAACATTTTGAAATACACTTTAGAACTCTGCTTTGTGGATTTTATCCACTTCTCTCACAAGCACAGATTCTTAGAAAAAGGCATAAAACAATTTAATTTACCTTTGAGTACACCGTCTAGACATATCAATAGCCTCGCAGTCAGAGGTCACATCACAGTATTTGAGTAACATCACTCACCTCATGGCTCAGCATGACCTCAATTTCTGGCAGTGTGGTTTTGTGAAAGACAGAAACAAAGACTGCTGCAGTTTTGCTTGGAGTGCCTCTGGAGCATCTATTTCTGGGAGAATCTGTCTTCTATCTTGCAGTTGGTTGTATTTGAAAAAGTATTAAGTTCTTGAACATCCTCTGTGTTGGGAGTGCACAGGCTAAATCTCATATCTGCAATGTCTGATATATCTATTTCAAATACAGACACAGTTAGTTATCACAAACACAACAGTTGCATCGTGAGCTGTTAGAATAAATAGTTCAAGAGGTGGGGAGATAAACCATGCAGTATGAAAAATGAAAAGCTCAATAATTTGCAGACTGCAAAATAAACCAATTCAACGGTTTCATACGGCATACGACTGATGAACCCAGTATGCACAATGTACTGTGTACTGCATTCTGCCTTCGTCAGTAGTATGTAATTTTGAATACAGCCCTAGTCTGCAGGATTTGGGTCGAGGGTGACAGAAGTTTGATGGCTCTGCGTCACCGATGCTAACGTTCAGCTAGCTTGGTGAAGAAATACGTCATATGGAGGCTTTGGAGTTGTTTAGAGGCAGCCTTGACGGAGCTGTTGTGAGTAATGACAGTCACCTCACATGTCATTTGACGGATTACTTGTGAGTAATTAGTGAAGTAATGCAATTACTTTATTTGCAATAAAGACAAATTGCAGTCAGATGGGTGAGCTGCAGGAGCAGCAGCACCAAAATTTCAGAAAATTGGTTTTAGATTAAAAAAAATACCATATGATTGTGTGTGCATGTTTCCATCCATCTAATGTACCTCCTGCCATTATCTTTACTTTTAGATCAACAACTAAGTTAAAGCATCAAAAGAGACACTACTGTATTACAGAAAACTAGTATTGTTATCAGATACTATAATTATATTATAGCATCAGTCAGGTGGATTTGACAGCAGCAGGTTTTTGGGTTATATCTTTCAGAGCAACATGAAACAGAGAACCTGTCGATTTGCCACGTATCCGTCCTGTCAAACAGCCAACAACAAAGCATATCAGGAAGATGCTGGAATGACGAAAGCTGTTTGTGTGTGCACGTGTGGAGAATGAGGAGTATTTGTGTGAGCATGTGCAGTGGTGCGAGAGCATGGACTCTCTCCGTGCCCGAGTTTCCTGTTGCTCCCATGAGAGTCTACTCAAACTACCACCTTGCCTCATCAAAGTCAAAAAAAACACACGCGACAGTCAATTAATTCAGCCGGCTCCATTTGATCCTTTTCCAATGCAGGGACAGAACACACAGAGCGCTGCGTGGAGCCGCTGATAATGAGTTGGAAACACAGGGCTTTGTCTTTGAAACAACACTTCCAACATGAGAAAAAGTATGTGAACCTATGATGTGTGCAATTTGCAATGTGTTCTGTAGCGGATATTTAAAAATAAACCGGCATGGAGCTAGTACTTATAATGCTTCATGCAGTGATCAATGAATTCTGTATGGAATGATTGATGTGGTTATCTCTCTCTTTTATGGTTCCTGGCATGCATAATGATAATATTATAAGGAGGAACTACAGTATATACAGCATCATTAATTCCTGTTTCCAGTATTCTGACTCGCTGCAGCAGCAGAGACCATTCTTATCGGACAAGGCATTGCACATCAGCCACTGCAAAGCTCACACATCACCATGACTCATTTAAATGCCAGTGTAAACACAGTTTATCATCAGAAGCCAATCACTGTCACCAATCCGTGACTGCAGGGTATCTGACAAACCAGCCAAAAAACAAGCTCACACAATCAGACAATGCTCAACCACAACAGACAGAAAGAGCTCAACGAGCTTCCCAGTCGGCCTTTGATCTGTCACTCATCTCATCATGCGCACTGTGTTGCAGTAAGCGTGAATGACGGCCACATCCTCAGCCTCAATTCACAACATTGAGGTCTAATCACCACGGAACAAACAAGAGCCAAACAACGCAGCCAACAAAACAGCAACAGCATTAGACTGTCGTGTGTGAGAGCATGTTGCATCTTGTCGGCTTAACGCTGGCGTGGAATTATTCAGTTTTTGTTCTAACACTGCCAAAAGTAAACAGCAAACAGATGATCGCTGCTCCGGGTCTTAGAGGGAAGCAAATTCTAATAGGGATCTATCAGGCTTAGTGTTGCTTCGTGTCTTATCAGTGTGTTTGAGGGGCGGCGAGGGGGAATAAATGAGGCTGCTCTTGCAAATTGTGGGGAAGAGATTGATGAATTGTGGAAAGAAAGCTATCTGCAACCGAGTCTATTAAGTTTTTGGACCTCATGGTGGAAAAACAACCCAGATGTGTAGCAGTAATGAGGCCCCGGACTTACCTGCCTCACTAAGGCCAATGATCCACCTGGGTACCTGACACACTGTGAGCCCACTGACTTTGATTGGATACAAAGAGGCACAGTGTGACTGTTATGCATGTGTCTCTGTGTGTGAGTTTTTGCTGAAAACCACCACAAGGTACCTAATAAGCAGTTTTGTCCTTCTGCCAGTATCCCTGCATTTAGTTTAATCCGTACAAAAACTGAATTGTGAAAACAACAAGTTGCGTATCTACGTGGAGGTAATGTGCTGGACTGTTTCTTGGCCAGGAGCAATAACTTCACTTGTTACCTGGCAGTTTTACAGGGACATCAAGACTGTCACGTGTCTGAAGAAAATGAAATGTGTTAATTTTTGAGATTTTGAGGTGGTAGATTCTGTTACCTTTGTCCAGAATCAGGCTAACTGTTTCCCCCTGTTTCCAGTCTTTATGCTAAGCTAAGCCTCTCTCAACTGTTGCTTCATATTTACCACACAGATGTGAGAGTGGTGCCGAATTTCTAACTTTTGTTTTTTAAGCTTATGAAGGCTATTTAAGTGCTTCACATGGGAACCTTCCTATGGCGGATGTTATACAGTAGTATGGTAAAGGTACAGTGGAAGATATTTGCATCTAAATCCCAAAACACAATAAAATGAGCCTCATAAGGTTGGATGAAAGCCAGAAGATGGTAAACATAATTGGATGACATATGAGGCCCTGCCATACAGTATGATAATGACTGAGCAGCTGAAAATGGTTGGAAAATACAAAGAGATTGTTTCCACAGAGCTCGCATGTCTGTAGATGACACGGGGAAATACTTAGAATAAATATCCTGCACCTTCAAAAGAGAGATGTTTTTCTGGGGCGGGTAAGGTGTCTGTACGTTACAGTGAAAATATACTGCAGATATCTTCAGGTGAATGATGAATGAACTGCTGTAGGTGGAGATGTTAAGACCCACTCAATGCAACTGCTGAGGAATTATTGTGACAGCCTGGTAGACACACAAATAACACTGTAGGCTACGAACAGTCATAAATGAGCAGCAGTCACAGTCAACTCTACAGGTGACTAATAAAAAGGTGCAGCTTCTCCTGCTCTGTTGCTCCATCATTTCATGTTTGTATAATAGATTCGGCTGCATCTGAAGGTTGGCAGATCAACTGGCAGCAATATAACATTAAAGTCAAACTTCTCCAATCAATGCATATGAATAGCAAAAGAAATCCAACATTTGCATAGATATGAAGGAAAAAAACCTTTTAAACCAAAGAAAATTGTCCTTAAAAGGAGCTTTGTTTGGTGATCTCCTTCAGTCATAATGTGTATTTGTCCGTACGTGGGGTTTCTCCACAGTTTCAAATCACTTCCAAGTAGAGGAAATTGGTCCAAGTCAACTGTTTGAGCTCAAATCAGATTGAGGTCTTATAATGCTCCACTTCAAAAACTGTTTTGACTTAATTAACCTACGTTAGTGCCTTTCATAATTATGACTTGGACGTTGACATTAACACTATTCACAAGTGGAAACTGGTAAATGCAATAACTCTGACGAGTTTATACATTTTTCCTAAACATAACACCATGTTCCTTACCTATTTAATTACTTAATAAGGCACATTTGAATGGCATCATTAAGGGACAATATATTACAAAAAGGATTTTTAAGCTTTGATAGGGGACTTACAAATGATCAGAAATCGACATGACGGCATAGCTGGACAAACAGCACGACAAAGCAAAGCCCTCAGTGTCTCTGGTGAACCTCCTACAACAAGCTACATTTTGCTTGCTAGTCATTTCGTTGAGTTGTGCTCATGCATTGTAAGTACATAAATCAAATCATAGCTTTTACAGAACATCAGCTTCTTGTTTTAATTGTCTATGGAAAGTCAATATTTGCTCTCTGTGAACTGAAGACAAACTTATATGAAACAGTTCGTACTCTTCCTTCACTCAGCTGCTGAAGACAAACCCACAGTGAACTCTGGGTAAACAGACACGGAAAGAACTATAAGCCAAAATCAAACAATTGCACAGGAGAGAGAGAGGGTGTGCAAATGAAATACAGTTTGAATATTTATTAAATTTGAACTGAATGAATAAGTGAAGCAGCAAATACCACAGTGCTAATCTTTGTTCAGCTGCCCGAGCTGGATAATAAACTGCGAGCACATAATTAAACAACATCTGACAGTTGTTCCTGTAGCTCTCGCTGTACTTTGGAGTTAATGAAGTCCAAGCCATTTGCTGCCTCTGGGTGTTTGTAAGTGTGTAACTGCAATTCAGAAAGCTCATGTTGCAATGAAAGAGGCAGTATTGCCTAATTAAGCTTTGCAAGGCTGCATTATCTTCTCATGATAATGTCTAGCTATTCATGCACACACGCACACAGAGTCAAAACACATCCCCTAACTACATCAGAGAGGAGGAAGACATTAGTGTTACTCTGGACAATGGACTATTACCATTGTCAGAAAAAACGTTCAATCAGCCGTGTGATGATAAAAAGACAGAAGATACACATCAGAGGGAGGGAAAATTAGGTACATTTATGTGATTTCAGTGCATCTGATCCTCTCACTGCTAGACTGAAGAGGAACTACGACCTAGTGGGAAATCCAAGTCATCCGCTGCCATTGTCAGAAATGATATGCCACACATAGCAGAGCAATTAGACTGAGATCAAAGAATTTATCTGTAATCTGCTTGACTGCATGATCAATTGTCTGTGTAGTGAAATATTGATCCTCGTGCTCTAGCAAGACCCCGACTTTGTGGGCTTGTCAGGTGTTTTTAGCATGGCTCTAAGGATGGCTGTGTCCTCTGTCCATCCCTTTGTTCCAGACTAAAATACCTCAACAACTGCCATGACATTTTGTGCAGACATTCACGGTTCCATAGACCAATCCTGCTGACTTTGGTGACCCCCTTGACTTTTCATCTAACGCCACCATGAGGTTAACATTTGTGGTTAGGGTGAAATATCCTCACAACTATTGGATGGATTGTCATGGAGTTTTCATCCAGGTACTCAAGGCGTCAAGAAGGGATGCAAGATGACATTTTCTGTGGGGCATCACACTGCTCCCCTTGACAACAATCCAATGGGATTCCACTGGATTTTGGATTATTGCTGAAAATAAGCTCTGTGGAAAGCACAGGTTTATGATACCAATGAGTTTTGTTCTGCAAAATGAACACTTTTATGATTTTTTTTAAGCTTCAATGCAATCACTAGAAGCAAAAAGCTAATGCTGGGATATAAATAATCTACACCACGGTTGCATGTGTGTGAGTATACACAACGAGGCTGTGGAGGCGGACGAGTCGGCATGATGACGTTTTGTGTGTTCTAATTGAACTGCTTTTTAGCAATTGCCATTTTTAAGACGCTTAAAAGCTTCAAAGTCACAAGTGGGGTATTTACTGACGTATTTTATATCGTAAAACAGAGCGTTGAAATGTATTAAGCTTACCGCAGACCTTATTTCAGGCATCTAACTAAAAAACCCATTCAGTGGCAACTGGAAGTTTAAAAATGCTGACTCATTTCCAGGTTTCAGGACTCATTTCTGCAGCACTCTATTCTAATGATCCTTTGTCGGGAAAAACTTTCACTTAGTCATTGAAATGTCTCAACATTTCCTTGATTGATTGGTATAAACTTTTGTACAAACATTCATAGTCCCCAGATGACGAATCCTAATAACTCACGGGTTGTTGACTATTGTATAGATTGCTGTGAAATGTGATCCAGACGTTCATGTTGCCCAGAAGATGCACTGACATAACTCGGATCCCCTGACTTTTCAGGTAAATATGTAAATGTCTCCATTATTCAGGTTAATGGCCAAAACCTGCATAACTAATTGCATTCCCATCCGTCTCAGCTTCAGCTTTTAGTGCTAATTAGCAAATGTTAGCATGCTACCATGCTAAACTATAAAGGTGAGTATGGTGACAAACTTGTGCCACAAACTGGCTCAGGGAATGTGATAAGGAGGGAGTTGTGACGGTTCACGGGGTTCCGTGTGGGTTTAGGTGTGGAGCAGAGACTCAGGAGGAGACTCAGACACAGGAAACAAGGTGAGGTGAAAAACAAGGCTTTACTGGGCATTTAGCAGACAAAACAAAAAACACTCCAACCAATCCAACTCCAATACAAGCAAAGTCATAAAAAGGGCTTGGACACAAAAGACACAGTCACAAAGCGTGGAACGCAGAGGGTCACCACGAGGGGTCACCACTGGAGATGCGACGAGTCCACGGGGAAGGAAAAGGAACAAATGATAATCCGGCAACTGGAACAGGGCAAGCAGCGGAGTATAAGTAGGTGAGGGGTGATGAGCGGATTCCCGGCAGGTGAGTAGAGATGAGTGGGGTTGGCAGAGGGAAAAGCCAGGGGCAGGTGATTGGGCACAGGTGGAGAGAATGAGCATGATCAGGAGACACACACACACACACGGCAAAGCCCAACTGTGACAGGAGTCAACGCAAGAGATTCACTTAAAGTAAAGAATGTATAAAACTAAGCAAGCAATGGAGTGGGTAGATCAGCCACATCAGGAATGAAAGAATGCATGGATGTGAGCCGTATGTGCTGTGGAGGTTGTGAAAATGCTAAACCAAAAAGCAATGCAGGACGAAGAGTAATCAGCTGACGACCCTCCATTGTCCGCCACTTGACAGCGGAGGTCGGCCAGGACATCCTCCAAGACAGATGGAAGGGCGCCAGCTAATTACCGACATGTGAACATTGTCTTTGTGAGCATGTTAGCAAGCTAAGGTTTGGCTCTATAGGTGTGGGCACCAAAAATAGGATCTTGGCAGGTTCCTGATGCCTACTGGTGCCGGGAGACTGTCTGCCTACCCTCTCTACTGAATAATGTAACAAGTGGTGAGTGGTGTGGGTGGCAGCGAGGGATGGCCTCTCCTCAAATAGATTCCGGGGCAAAAGCAGAAGGCTTCAGAGACAAGATATGCTAGCTCTGACTGCAATGCCATCCTGCAGTCATTAAGAAAACAACTGCAGTTTAGCCAGAATCATGTTTTTATTTTTTTTTAAATTTTGGCAAAATATCTCAAGAGAACATCCTGGTTACGTGTCAAGGGAAAACCTGCAATTATTTTTATTAGAGAGGCACAGGTGTCTAACAGCTGAGAGAGGAAAGAGAGGCATCAGAGGGGAACGATGTCACGTGAATGTGTGTTTGTTGGGGACATTCTGCTGCATCCCCGGACAGAGCAGAACAAGTGAAGCATATAACAGGCGTGCAAACAGCAGCCAGCCCTGTCACTGCCCCTCTGGTCAATGAGACAGGAGTGGTCACTTCCTCACACTATCTGTGTGTGTGTATGTGTGTGTGTGTGTGTGTGTGTGTGTGTGTGTAACCTGAGTACAGAGCGTCCTCGCTCTTCAACAGGGAGTGAACCAAACTCCAACTTTCTCTGGGCAGGCAGCGTTCAGCACTTTGCGAGGATGGAGAGCAAAAGCTTCCAGAGGGGTTCCATGCAAGATAACAATAAGAAACCCGTGGACACGTTTTAAGAGGCATCAGATTTCCGTGCATGTAGGCTCTCTGTGGCACTCTTGCGAGGCAGCAGCGGACGTGGCGCTATTTTTAGAAACGCGGTAGAGGAATCAATCAAACTGCGACTTAACCGGTGTTTTCATGACAATCTGCTGCTTTTAGTGGCGCAATCTTCTGGGACTCATGTCTGCGCTCGCAGGGTCAAGGGGACGGGACGGTGCATTTCCATCAGTCTGATCTCTGATGCCAATTGATGCCTTTTTCTCTCGTGCTCTCCAGGAATGCACACCGGTGGACCTCAAACTTTTGCACCATGGAATCCGCTACACATGACGGCAACAGCGGCGGCACTGCTTTTGGGACCTCGCGTAGTTTCGTGTCTTTTCCCAGTCTTAGAATTTCTAAAGAACACTGCAGTTTGGGATGTGAATGACAATTGTTGTTGAACGATACAGAACTAAGGAGAACATCGTTGAGGCGCATACTATTTCCTCATCCTCTTTACTTCTATCAGGTGTTGAGCGCAGTCTTTTTTTCTGGCTCCTATGGGAATCAAACACTCCCGCTGCATGCTCCTCAGGAGAAAAATGGCGGAGTCTGAGAGCATTGAGGTAAGTGTGTGAGAGAGACAACTTATTATAAAAAAAAGGTATATGAGAAGGCTCTGTCAGAGTCCTGCAGTATGTTTATCTTTAGTGGAAGTTGCATCCGGGACAAAATGCAGATTCCGTCCGGATAGAGAGACAGCAGCCTGAGTGATCACATATAGGCTGCATCTCTGCAAGGATGTTGAAATAAAACATGTTGTGCAGAGCAGGCTTGAGGCTAATTAGTATTTCCAACATCGAGTACACTTGAAAAAAAAAATCAAGCATATTTTTACTGGTCAAGCTTTTTTAACCGTGTAGCTCCCAATGTTGCGGTGTGATTTCACTTATATTTTAGAAGATGGGACAGTGGCAGGACGTTAGACCCCCCCCATGCCCACTCGTTTTGTCGAAAGAAATCTAAATATATTATAATGCATTTGCATGAAGACAACCCGTTTAAATGAGGAAGACGCTGTGAGGATGATGAGGCTGAACGGGGCAGATTGCTGCTGAGATCAGAATGGCTTGCGCTGTCCAAGGTACTGCAGCACCCCGCAGACCAGTCGACACGGAGAACGCTGCGACTTGTATGGAGCAGCTATTTTTTGGGGGGGGGGGGGAGGCAAGCTGAAGACGTGATGAGTCTACTTTATTGACTTCCTGGTCGCCTGACAGGGCCCTAGGGATCCCCAGGATGCAGGAAATAGTTTAGGTCTACCATTTGTAGCCCCCCCCC
>NW_022280032.1:17385318-17411663 GCF_004355925.1 Anarrhichthys ocellatus
CCCCCCCCCCCCCCCCCCCCCCCAAAAGAAAAATCTGATAATGCATTTTCCCAAATGCACATTATATGATCTACATTATTTCACGTTTCATTGAAGAATTCATCCAATGTAGCTTTTTTTTTTGTTATAAATTCAGAGCAACACCACATGAGCCCAATTTTGTATGAAGTGCAGTGCCACATCTGTATTCACAATGTGACTGCTGAGGGATAACTAATGCTGAAGAGATACAAACACCCTGTGAAGTTGGAGATGGCCTCATGTTGCTATATATTAATGATTATTCATCAAAAGAAAGAAAAAAGTTACCTCAAAGCAAGTTCATTCATGGGCGAAGCATCCCTCAAGCTCTCAACATGTAGTCAATGCGCTCACATGGGAGGGCAGCAGGCAGCTGATACATTACGATAAGAAGACACTGGATGGATGGATGGATGATCTCTGCCTTCCTCTGCTCTCTGCTGCTTTGGAATGTGTGTTCTCAGAGGCACCTAAGTGCCGTAATGGCAGAGGACCAAACAGATACTCTTTCCTGACATTGATGCTGATTTCCTTCGGCTTTATCACAGTAAAAAAGCTCTTCCTGCTGTCGGCCATTATCGCCTTTAAGTCAGCTATCTGGTACTTTTCTTCGGATATGCATTAAAACAGAGCATTCCCCACGTATCCACCTACTGACGTTATCACTGACTTCAGGACTAACAAGCAGGCGCCATCTTGAACTGCCAAACAATTACAAACACATAAGTGCCAATTGAATGCCCTTCTCCAATAACAATTCTCACCTCAGTGTGTGGACGAAGATCCAGTCTGAAATGCAACCCCGTGAGTTTATCTGTCTGCGGGGTCAGAGGCAAGGACGTGTCTCAGTTACACTCACTGCAGCTGCTCTCCTCTGATCGTACTGCACCCCAAATCTACTTTAATCTCTCCGTTAACGATGGCCAGGGGCGATTTCGTTTTACCGCAACTTTTAGAAAGTTCTCATTGATTGAGTATTAAACTTGGCAGCCTTAATCACTGCTTCTGTGGCCCTGTCTTGTAATTATTGACTCTTTAAGGGACAGCTGGTTATCAAATCCTGCGTTTTGTCTTTCACTGTTGTAATTTATTTTTAGAGCATGCCAAGAGTTCATCTGCAGTCTTTAGGAGTGTGTGCATATCATGACTGAACCTGGAAACATGTGTTTGTCATGATCATGGAGATGTCTCTCCATGATCTCATGCTCCCTGCTGTTGTTTTATGAAATACTGGTACATCAAGTTTGTTAGTTGGGTTGAATGATAAAAAGCTAAATGCTCAGAATTTGTTGCTCAGAAGACAGTTTTTATATACAGATGCTTTATCACTAACATAATTTGTACCAATCAACTTCAAATCCATTAAAAGAAGGCAGCACTCAAATTATTATTACTTAGCCTAATAATTGCTATTCTAGCTCATTCTGTAGTATTTTAGGATTCCCATGCAAATTTAGCTTTAGATTTTGAATGATTTGATTATTGATTGAATGATTTATTCAGTAAGTCATGTGTGGATGTTCCAGGTGTACTAAGGAGAAAGCACTCGACATGTATAGTAGTAGAAGGCTAACTGGGTAGCTATGAAATGAGCTGTCATTCACAGTACATGAGAGTCTACAGCCAGCTGCTCCATAAATGGGTGAAATGCTAATGTTAGCATGCTAACATGCTGGTGGAATAATATTCACATGTTCACAGTGGGTCAGCATGTTTACATTTGCTAATTAGCATTATTTGACACACCACTGAGGCTCATTGGTTTTGGTCATAAACCAAAGCCAAATAAAAATTTCACAGAGAGTAATGCTCTCTTTTCCAGGAACGCACTGATCTGTCACAGTCTGATCTAGCCATCAGCCCCACTGGAACAGTTGGGGCCTTGTTCAAGGGTACCTCGTTGGTGGTAATGACGGAAGGTCACGAATGTCTGTACAAAATGTCACTATCCATCCAATAATTGTGGAGAAATTTCAGTCCGGACTAAAGTGGTGGACTGCCCGAGATTACCGTCTAGAGCAGACCGTGGCATTGTACGGCCCCTGGGACGTCAATGGGAAATTAGGAATAAAACGTTAAATAAGTGTACATCATGCACGGAATACAACTGCATTGCTTTTATTTACGTACATTTGTACGTTCGTGAATGTGTGCGAGCAGCAGCGTCACTGCAATGTGTTGGCGATGCAGAGCGGGCACCGACATCTGAGGCGTTGCTAGCTAAGCTGCAAAAGCAACGTGCTCAGAAGATGTTGGTTCTCTTTGGATCGACCTACGTATGTGAACAAACATTCTCCGGGATGAAGTTTAACAAATCCAGATCCTCTCTCACTGACGATCACCTGTCAGCTGTCCTTCACATCTCACCTCACACATTCGACCTGATTTCAGTGCTCTCGTTCAAGCCCAACACTAGATTTCTCGCACTGAACTGAAAAATAGAAAATGAGGTCATTGGACTGCAAACAATAGTAATAAAAGTACTAACTTTGCAGAAACATGATCCCTGTCAGTGTTTTACTATTATATATGGATATTACATTATGTATATATTTCATTATTCCTGCTGCAGATGTTTAAGGTGGAGCTCATTTTAACACTGTTGTTCAGTTTGGGTAGTTAGGAAGGGTTTGAGAAATTATGTTTAAAGTAAGTAACTAACTAAAGCTGCCAGATAAATGTAGTGGAGTTAAATATACAATATTTCCCTCTGAGATGTAGTGGAGTGGAAGTACACCGTTAAACAAAATGGAAATACTCAAGTAAAGTACCTTGAATTTGTACATAAGTACAGTACATAAGCAAATATACTTCGTTACATTCCACCACTGATCATAATATTTACTCTTACCTCTCGCAGCTTATCAAAACCAAACAATTTACTGCTTTTTATAAAGAGGTGGAATAATAATGAGCAGGATTGAGTTCAGTCTATTGATCCGGCCCTCCACAACAGTCCCTTTTTCTCATGTGGCCCCTTGGGAAAAATAATTGCCCACCCCTGGTCTAGAGCCATGAAGCTAGCATTGTTAACACCTGATATGACAGCTTTAAGGCAACAGTGTGACCAGTCAATATGTCCCAGTTCATGGCATTTAGGCCCAGCAGGAAGAGAGAGGACAAAGATAAATATGATGGCCATCCTAGAGGGAAAGATACAGGTGGGAGGAGGATGATTGATTCTCTCAAACAAGGAAAAAAATCAATGTCACCGACTGATATCCTACTTTAAGTCCATTAGATCCATGTTCCACACAGCGCTGTCGCTGTAAGTCACAACAGCATGACTTCATCCATTAGTAAGGTTCTCCACCGTATTGACTCTGTTACATTCCAGCCTTATTACATTACATTAAAGGATGCAGGACAAACTTCAAAGTGAAGTTTATATTGGAACAATTATCTGAAGTGACTTGAGATCAAAGTTGTAGATATGGATGTACTTCTGCGGGTTAAATTCTGCCGCCCATCGCCTCAACAATGAAGACGGGAAACAATCTTCTTTGAAAAGCTGAACGGCCTTGGAGGTTGGAGGTGAAGCTCTGAAACTTTTTGCATTCCCGAGACACAAGCCTCTCAATTTTCTCTTTTCTTTCTTCTCCGAGATTAACAAAAAGATATACTGAGCATCACTGTCAACCTAATTTCATCCACCTTGCCAACTATTTATCATTTATTCTTAGAGGGCTGAAAGTTGGAATGAGTACAAACACCAGAACAGCTTACTGGCTCAAAACTGAGATCCTGGGAGTCCGTTTCTTCATCTCTCTCTCTCTGTCTCAATCGCAAAACCAATACACACTCACACACACCATGGCTAGATCTTCCCAGCTGGCCTTACAGGTGATAATCAGGGCATTATGGGTGTACCGTCTGTGCAGAACTGAGCTTTCTTGCCATCTGCTCTGTTGACATACAGGCTGACTTCACGTTTAGTAATCAGAGTATTCTCGCGACTCAATAGATTCTCTGGACTCTGTGAAATCACCAGACGGCTTCATGGAACGGTAGCCTGAGAGTTGAGCTGAGAGGGACGAGAGCAGATGAAATTATTAAGGGGAATGGATGACGAGACAAGCCAATCGTTGCCCGAACCATGTAATGCCGAGTCGCTTGCTGCATCCCTGTTTTGTTTCTTCCTCGGAAAGTGATTTGAATAACAAACACCCAGAGCCCTCAGCCTCAATGAAGTGTTTTTCCTCTTTTTCTCGCTCTCTCTTTCTAGCAACCACAGCCACAGCCACGGCCGATCCGCATCATTTCATCACAGACCGCACAGCCCACCTCGTTTCCCAAGCCGGTGCCTTCCATCCGGCATGCCTCACGGTCTTCTCTGCCGCCACACACGCCCCGTGCTGCCAGCCTCCCTAGCTGTCCCGGGCGGGGGAAGATGTCCAAGTTCCTTAGCCCAGAGGACATGACCTCACGAGACTACTACTTTGACTCTTATGCCCACTTTGGTATACATGAGGTATGTTGTTTTTTTATTCTGTTTTCTTGGTCCTGTGTCTGCTCTGGTTTATATTCATAGGCCCAGGTGTGTCCCATGTCCCCCGATTAACCTCCAGGTCTGCAGCTCTGGAGACAGAAAATGCAAAACAGCAAAACCACCAACTGCCCAAGATGTTGCTGTTCGGCATCTGATGCCATCATCAGTGAACACCAGTCATCCATCCTTTTGCAAACCTGGATGTAAACACAATTACGTTTGGAGATGCAATAGATCAAAATTGAAAGAGGAAATATCTTGTTGACGTTTAAATGGACAGTTGCCTTTTCACTTACCCATAAGTGCTCAGAAAATATAGTCAAACTGCAGACTTCCTGTTTGATGGTGGGGTTTATCCAAAGGAGTAATAGTGCTTATGAATAAAAGAAGAAAATAAAAACCATCTTATAATGACTCATAGGGTCAAGTATCATAATACCGTTGTTGTTTACTTACTGGCTTTCTTTGCAAGCCCATGTCTATAATGCATAATAAACATACATATATTGTGTTTTATTACTACTGTATATGATTATAATGCGCTCATTATATTTCCGTTAAAGAACCGCTAAATCGTTTTCACGCGGATTTTGGCCAAAGCTTCCGTTATTCATTGGGTCAGAAAATTGAAAAGAAAAATCAAGCAAAGGAAACTCACCTCAGTGAGTCGTGGACTAACGACTAAAACGACGAAGTCTCTTTACGAAGCACAGAAAGCCAGAGTAAATGAGTCAAATTGAACAACTTTGTGCTGCACACACCCGCGTCACAGTGTAGGAAAACACATTGCTATTGCCACATCAGTGACAGCAGTGGCTGGGCAGAAATCATGAATTGGCTTTCATAGTTACTTTTGCTCTGCTCAAATTGGTCTCCATCTTTTGCTTCTTCTTTTTTTCTCTTCTTGGACCTTATCATCTCAGACTCCTCTATTGTGTGTCGGTAAGGCTCTCTCAGCCTCCTCCTGCTCCGGACTACAACCTACAACAACTAAATGCTTTATGTCATAGGCGCTTAGAACCATGGCTGGGGTTACGCTCAGCCAAATCCATCAAAGGACATGAGATCTGAACCCTGCCTGGGAGAAATCTCTGCCTCAAGCTTAGCTCAGCTTAGCTCTGCGCAAAGGCTGGACTTGATGGCGAATGGTAGAGGATTGGTGCAACTTTACTTTAGCAGCTATTTCTAAGACAAATCTCCCTTTATGTGTCTCATATGATTTCAAGAATTGAATATTGTATCGGTTCAGCTGCATTGCCTGCGGAGGAAACATAATATAAAAAAAGCGTGACCTTGTGAGATGAATCTTTAATGTTTTTTTGGAATGTAGGACAGGTGTGTTCTTTTTGTCATTTCTAACTATTCTTCACACTCACACATATGCGTGCACTCGGTAAGAAATGCAGACGGACTGAGCCTGGAGGCTCATGGTGATTATTCAGTGACACCAACTATAGATTTGAATATAGAGCCATACGGCAGAGACGAAATAGAGCAAGATTAAGTGAAGGCTGTGTGCTATTTGTCACCGCTTCACTGCGGATATCACAGCAAATCCAGACCTCCATGTCCATCCAATGTTTTCAATTCAACAAAACAAAATTTCCAGCTGTGTCAACATCTTCAAATCATTCTGTCATATGCTAAACCAGGAGATGCTGAAGGACGAAGTGAGGACGCTCACCTACCGGAACTCCATGTACCACAACAAGCACGTCTTCAAGGACAAAATCGTGCTGGACGTGGGAAGCGGGACAGGGATTCTGTCCATGTTCGCGGCCAAAGCGGGGGCAAAGCACGTGTATGGGGTAAGACGTGTTTTCATTTCAGTGGAGCGTTATCATGCTGAACCATCAGGGTCCAATCACTGCGGAGCCGCTCGCACTCTGTGCATGTCCATGTGTGTGTACGACTGCCTCCCTGTATATACATACTAACCACTTGTACGTCAGGCGCCCTGTAATGTTTCGAGGAATATCTCGTCTGACAGGCAAGCGATAAAAGTGTGTGGCCGCTCAGGCAGGTTGACAGGCTGAGCCGCAGCGATTTAAGAGCTCTCTTTTCATTGTGTCCCGCGGCAGAAGTAATTGGTAGTCAGGGCACATCTGAGAAATACATGCCGGATACACACCAACAGTTTGGGATAACCACGTGGAAATTTTTGCTCCAGACAAATGGAAGGACCGGGAGGGTTAGGGGGTGATTAACTTGGAATTGCCAAGAGACTTGTGCTGAGCTACTGGTTGACATTATGTGTTTATGTGTGACTTTGCCTCGCATCCCATATTTGTTTTCCTTCTGCTGCAGTCTCGCTCAGTTCCTCTATCTCTCTTTTTGTACTTTAAAGTTCACTTCACGCTTTACCACACACTATAGCGTTACTCCTGCCCATCTGGAAAGGCTTTATCAACGTAAATGGGGCTAATATTTCGGGGATTTGGTTCACCTTTGACTTGGATGCTCTCAGTTTGAGTTCTGCACCAATGCCCGATGCCTTTATCAAAACTAAAGCTCGTAAAGCTCCATGTGAAAGATGGGCTTGAGAGGTGGAAGGGCTGGGCTCTGGGCCAACAATAGCTTCACTCTGTCATATGGACCTCGTTACATAAAAAAGAAGAGTGATAACCTCTATTCTGGCTCCACAGAGTAACCATAAAAGACTCTCTGCTGAATTCTATACCTATCAGAGTAATATAATCACGATAAACTGAGCTCACACTTAACAGACGTTCATTTTGAATTTAATATTTTTCTTCCTGAAAACGTTTTAGGGAGACAATTTTTGAAGAATGTAAAATTTCACAGACCTGTAGCAATACAGGAACGGTTACCGGCAGGAGAGCAGTGTGTGGGATTTTATTTAAACCCCAAGTACAGTAAATAAAGAGTGTGTAGTGTGGTCAGTCCATGAATAATTCCAGCTCTCAACAACCCCTGGTATTAAACTATTGGTGGCAACTTCAGTCCACCAGCTCACACGTGCAGATTGTAAACTGCCCGCCATGAAATCACAGAGGGCCGATGTAAACTAGATCTTCAAGCAGATATATCAGGGTCCAAACGCGACTCTGAAATAAAATCATGGTGGAATAGGGCTTTAACAGGTGGTTTGATATGTGAGGGGTTAGCAGCACAGTGACAGGATCTGATCCAGGCTTGGATCACATGGATTCAAGAAATGTTGCATCTCATGCACGAGTGACAAAGAGTCTTGTGGTTTAGATAACTGCTCTCTGCATTGCGGTTAAAACCTAAAAGACAAAAGAGGATTTAAATGCAAATTGATGAAAAAAAATAATAATAATAATCATAAGGACATCTAATGATAAAGCCAGTTAGAGTCAGATACGTTTCGATGTAAGAACACCCCCAAAAAAATCTTTTTCATTTTGTTTGTACAGTATGTAAAAAATACACAGGGATGTAAATTAGCATGTGATGTGACATTTCCATGAGGCTTCAGCTACGTTCCATTAAACACACTTTTCTTAGAATTTGATAGACCGTAAAATTTGGGCCGGAATGTGTTGAGTTGAATGCAACAGCTGTTTCTCCCTGATGTAGCAGCACTTGCTAAACGTTATCTAGTTAAGTTAATAGTATATCACAGCTTGTTCATGTGATTATTGTAGAATTTATAATCAAAAAAGCTTGAGACGGCTTTACATTCTTATAAAACTAAAGAAATCAAACTGAAACCAAAATCAAATCCTGCATATGAATAAACAAAGATGAAGTGCGGCTCATCTCATTTCTGACTCACTGTATGAGTCTCAAGGGCTCCGACAGAGGGGAGCAGCGCATGACACCTGAGCGAAGTCAGAAATGTACACTTTGCTGCGACTCCAGAGAAAAGGACTTGTGGCAGCACGACAGCGACGGGGACTCTTCCCGACACCAGTGAGAGTGTGTTGACTGCAAACACGCCTCGAGGCCTCAGCGCTCCCACTGAAGCATGACGCTGATGGACACATGGCTAATGGCTGTCTCCTGTCGCAGCGATTCAGAAAAAAAGATGAGGAATCGTTGCCAATTAGAGGGCTGACGTTGGCAGCCCTATTATCACAGCAATGCACTGGGATGCGTACACCTAGTGCAACATGTGGCGCTCCCGTTTGTTTTTGCAGTTGATACAGTCGGGTTTTTAATAGGTGTTGTGTGTGTGAGCAGTTGATGGACAGAAGACCGTGGGCACCACCAGCAGCATCTTGACCAGCCCTCCGCTAATAGGCAGCAGAGAGCAGGGCTGCTCCAGGGAGGCTGTTCTAATGTCAAGCACCCTGCACGCACGCTCAGTGGGGAAACTGAAGACCTCAGCTAGAAAGCAGAAGCCAGAATTGAATTCCAGTCTGTGTGTTATACTGCAACGACAAGAAAAAGAAGATGGTATCTCCTAATTTGTCCATCTTTGGTGTGTGGCTCTACTGTATAACCCTTTTTTCTGCCTCTAAAACAAAATACTTAATTCTTCATGAGAGTCCGAGGCAACAGCTGAGTGCTTCTATTTTTCAGCCGGCTCCCTCCACAAGGCTCCCAGCATGGGTTTGCCATGAGTTCATTCAGGAGTCCCCTGCTTGATTGCGAACAGATGGATCTCCTGCCGCATGAATAAGTCCGCACACCTCTGACAAACAGAGTCCCAGGGGAGGTGGAAAAGAGTGCACACACTCAGGTGGAAATCTATACTCTCAGACTCCCCCGATGCTGAAAGAGATCAGTATTGACAAACGCCTCCTCCTGAATTATGTTCTCATTTTGTTTGGAAGCTGCTTACTAAGAAGTGTCCGGGGTTTATTCTGATGAATGATGGAGGCTTTATTATGTTGTAACTCTGCTATTGGTGGCACCTCAATAAATCAGCCATGAGTCCTGCATTGGTGGGCGGAGGAAGTACAAAATATGTCAAGCAAGGAGCTGTTGACTCAGAAAGAAAAAAAGTATAACAGAGAGGGCATAGAGGAAAATGTGACAGAAATGTGGGTATTTCAGAAGGAGAGCTATGGGACAAAAAAAGGCAGCGCGGTAGAGGATCATTTAAAAGAATTTAAAATGTCAAAAGACTAATTAAACTACAGGTTGAAGCTCCCACTGGAGCCAAACGACTGGTTGCACCTGAGTAGTGACTAATCTTCACCCTAATTACTTAAAGTAAGATGCCCTGGCAGCGTTCCAGGGTCTGGTCCCCTTGCAAGTTCGATCCTGTCTTGTTCCTTTGTCTTCCACAGTTTCAGCTCGACCCCTGGACGTCTCTTGCAAAGCAAAGTTAACCGAAGTGCACAATGTCAGATGATAATCCCTCCCTTGTTAGCTACCTTCTGCCGTCAGGCTCACTGTCACAAAATACTGTAAGTCATTTAAAATAAGCTACTTTTTGCCATCAAACTCTGCAGACAGGAAAGAAAATCCCTTTGAGAGAATGCCTTCACAAACTCTAAGCTGGTTAGCTGTTGTATCTCACCCCCCCCCCCCCCCTTTCTCTTAAAAACTGGCAGAGATCCAGCTGCCCAGTTTTCAATTCCCAAATCTGTTTGCAAGTGGTTTTATATTCGGGACTGCGATGGAAGCCACCCACACAGAGATACTAAACAAAGATGACCTTGTTTGCCACCCCAGAGAGCAACTTATGGTGGCTGCACTGTTGGACAAGCATTCATGCAGGGAGCAATACATCAAGAAAAAATGTTTCAATTCTGGACTTTGTCTTTACTCCAAATAACAGAAGGAATTGGAGTTCACTGTGATGAATCCCTGGAGAGGTAGAGCAGCCAGATGAACACACAGTCAATGATCGTCACGCTTCCAGTAACCTCCTGAGAAGAAAATAAATTGCATCCTGGTATTATAATAAAACAGCACGATCGTTCTTTAGCAGTGGCGGGGGGGGGAGTACATTTCCACCACTGTTAATAGTGGTTTCCAACCTTTTAGGCTTGTGATCTCCCATAAACCTACATCAATTATTTCCCTCTGCCAATAATCATCTTGTGACCCACCAGATTTATCTTGTGACCCCTTTAGACGGGACTCGACTCCTTGGGTGTGAACCACTGGACTAAAGTAAACTTTACGTTCAGTACATTGTGCTGCTAATACTTCTGGACGTTTAATTAGGGCTTCTCATGCAGGACTTTTACTTGTAATGGAGTATTTTCTACATTGTATTGGTACCTTTACTTAAGTGAAGGATCTGAATACTTCTTCCACCAGTGGTCTTTAGTGACTACCTGTTACAACCACAGCTAGCCATTACAAATCGCTAATGTAACAAAACAGCTGGATGAACTTCAAATTTGAGGATTCAAACAATGTAAAGCAGTGTAATAAAAGTGATGGGACTTGCTCTGATGGGGATCTCCTTGCATCCCCTTTCAAACTGAGCCTGATGTATGTGGTCAATTCATGCTGACTGAGCTTTTGAGGCATTCCAGTCAACATCAGTAAAGCTGACATTTAAAGTCTTGTGAATCTGCGTTATAGGAAAACTGAGGACACGTATGTGTTGAAGACCTTCCATTAAAGATATTCTCTTATCTTTTATCTTTCTATGGTCATTTAATTATTTCTTTCTATTTTTTGTTCTGTCAGATTGAATGTTCCAGTATATCAGAGTACTCAGAGAGGATCATCAAGTCCAATCACCTCGACAGTGGTAAGAGCCCCCCCCCCCCCCAGAAGACACTGCACTTCATCTGCAGTGAAGGGAGCTACAGACTAGCTTACCGTCGTGACAGACATAGTGAATGAGGAACAGAGAGGGAAGGCTGGCAGATACGTATGAGGATAAGAAGGAGGAGATTTCGTGTTCATCATTCCGTACTGCACTGGGCCAGCTCATTTATATTCATTTGCACAAACATGCTGCCAACTTATGGCACTTCAAAGCATATGTTTTCAATCATAACACCTCTGTAGCTTCTGGAAAAAAAAAAAGACACCAAAGCTACTGACTGTGCATCTACCAAGTGATCGCTCCATAAACCAACCTGTCAGCCAATGTTCTGTCTAGAAGCCTATGAATATCAAGTATGCACAAGTAATTGAAAGGACAGTGAACACTAAGTTTCAAGCAGGAACACATCCCCAGTTGGAGTAACAGGGCTCGCATGTCATTCTGACAGACACTTTTTTATCACCGGGTAGACTCTTCAATAACTTATTGGCAAAGCAGAAAGAAAAAAAGCTGAAGTCAGCTAATATCTGGGAGGGCAATGATCCACTCCTCCACTGTAAATCCCAGCAGGCTTGATTTCCATAACAACACCCTGGCTGCCATGGTAGCACGTACTCTATATACCTGTTTCTTTCTGTCTCACACTGCAGTTTATTTCTTGCACGCAGTGATACAATATTGTCACGTACTGTATATGCATAATTGATGTATTGACTTTTAAGGGCATTGTCATTCCTACATTTCAGCGTTAGACACTTTTCTGTCCGCCAAAATACAAAAAATTGATTATGACCTAAAAATACGTGTCGTGTGTTGCAGTGATCACCATCTTCAAGGGCAAGGTGGAGGAGGTGGAGCTTCCTGTTGAGAAGGTTGACATCATAATATCTGAGTGGATGGGCTACTGCCTCTTCTACGAATCCATGCTCAACACCGTCATCTTTGCCAGGGACAAGTGGCTGGTAGGATGTGTGGAGTGTGTGTTGATGTGTGCATAGACATGATATGTAAGTGTATCCTGCATTAACATCAGGCATCATATCGATAGAGTGCAGTATCTAGAGCTTAAGGCTGAAATGTATTGTTTAAAAAAATGAACTGATCATCTAACAACAGTCCAAATGAAATTCACAGCTATCGGTATTAAATTAGTAGCTATGTAGTCTTTAAGTACTACTTGCAACCCTTCTTCATAAAACATAAAACGATCCAATAATTGAAAGAACAGCAAACAGTAGACCAAAGTTCCTCAACTTTATTAATGTATTTTTTAAGGTGCAATATACAGGATTCAGAGCATTAATATAGCAGCAAGCAACTATTTGCTCCGTAAAGATATAGTGGATTGACGTCTACCTGATTAGAGAATGAAGTCGCTCATAGCCGGACCGGCCGCGCGGGCTTTTAGTGCATGTGAGCGTGCATGTGAGCGTGCACCACTGGTTAGCCTACGGCCGCTGCTCTGCACTGCTCTCGTACGGCGGTTACAGCTGACAACGCCGTCCCGACCGATGTTGTCGTTGCGGAATCGTTGCACACACCCTCTGGTTCCGCCTCAGGAAAACACTCTTAGCTCTGTCAGCTCTGTCGCCGTAGTTTGCACTGTTAGCGCTGTTGCCACCATTAGCGGCAAGCTGCCAGCTCAGCCGTCGCCCTGGTGAGAGCCGTTCAGAGTCAATAGAAATGCTTCCAATCTCGTATTCAGCACCTTTAATATAGTCCACTCAAAAATGCAATGATCATTACAGTAACAGAAAGAAAACAAGCAAGGACAGGAAAGACTTATTATATTAATAAGAAGTCTATAATGTTTGCAGGAATGTTGCATAAACCACTTATATTATTGTTTATTATCTTCTGTGATTGGAAAATAATAGTTATAGTCGTATACATCATAAACAGCTCTGCTAATCCAGTCTGCGCACAGAGGGAACACTAACATCTCAATAATTTAAGGTTGGTACTTGGCTGAGGAATTAAATGCCCCCGGTGCTGTGATGTCGACCTTTTATGATGTATGTTCAGGATTAATTGCAGAGTTATTTCTTTGCCTCGTTTGTCAAACAGAAACCCGGCGGATTAATGTTTCCTGATCGCGCCTCTCTGTACGTGGTGGCCATAGAGGACAGGCAGTACAAAGACTTCAAAATACATTGTGAGTTCAGTGTGAGTGTGTGTAAGTGGGCATTACCTGAACCTGGACTGTGAAATGACACACACTTGTGCTGTCCCTGGCGTCCTCTGCGTGGCTCTTGGGTGGCTGTAACCAGGATTATGTCTTTGCATTATAAGTGAAGCGCAGGTGTAGAACACCGCCCACACCTCCGCATTGCACTCACACGAACGTGGGCATACTCACACACACGACCTTTCCAGCTCTGCAAATGATTTTGAACTTTTCCTCAGACATAACACTGGGGGTAATTGAGTTCGTTTTTCTGCTGTAGTCATTGTGAAGCCAGTGCACAACCTAAAACAGTCATGCAAAACACAACAACAGCCAATAGGCCTCCTACTCACACTCCCCCATACATCTGGGAAATTATGAAAACCACACTACACCATGAGAAAGTCAAATCACATTGGCTCACTGCTATGCAAAGCTTTCCAATGATGTCTGGATACCATTATTCTGTATTTAAAGTGTAACACATAGCTAGAGTGGTGAGACAAGTGCATATATTGACCAAACACTGTTTCTCTGCTGGTCAAGATGACCTTTCGACTGAGTTAGAAGTGGCCTTCGCAAGCACTCCAGTATTCTAAGAGCATCCTGTGGACATTAGTGCGACTCTGGGCTGAAAAGTGCCTTAGTTAAGTGGGCAGCATGATATTCAAATAGAGCTCATAACAATTCCATGGGGGTTAGCAACCTGTTCGTTATCACCAGCTTTCCTGCGCTCTAAAGTAGTTCTCTCCTTTTGGGTCATGATAGAGACGTTTGCTCACACACTATCTTAAGGAGCTTAATGAATAATGTATGGAATGATTTTAGCCAGAAGCTGCAAGGATATTCAAGGCAAGAGTGTGTGCTGCGTTCAAGGAGGCTCATGTTTACAAATCATCCCCGAGTACAAAATGAAAATGGGGGTCTCACTCTGGGGGTCGTATATCAGATTATTCTGGGAAGGTCTACGAGTGAGACTGCAACTATTGTTGTTTTACAGCTGCAGCCCAACTGTTTGCATCTCCTGTGGCTTTTTCCCACCCTAAGAACACTGAACTAACTGAATCAAAACTTGGAAAGAAGAAAACTTTTGTCATTTGTTTTCATTTTACAAAAAAATAATTGAGAACATGCTGGCAAAGTAACTCAATCATGCTGTATTTACCAGGGTGGGAGAACGTGTATGGCTTTGACATGACCTGTATCCGTAATGTGGCCTTGAGGGAGCCACTGGTGGACGTAGTGGACCCCAAACAGGTGGTGACAAACGCCTGCCTCATCAAGGTTGGTAACATATTTTAGCTAATGGCAGAAAATGGATTCATCACAGAGCCTGACCAACTGTCAGCTGTAGAATCAATGCAGTGCAAATGAGAGTTGACGTTGGCGGATACAGTTGGATTACCATGTCAGTTATTGTCAGATGTCAGAAATACTGCTTTGTGTTTGGTGTTAGCATGTTAGCATGCTAAGACATGAAACTAAGATGGTTATCATGGTAATGATTGCACCTGCTTAGCATCAGCACGTTAGCATTGCTGACATGAGCTTTTAGCATCAAGCACCACCGTGCGTAAATGCTGCCTCACGGGCAATCATCAATGTTCAGATTAAAATGTTTCCAGAGCCCTTTTAGAACTTTTGTCCACTTCAGTTGCGTCAGTGACAGCTGTTGAGAAAACTACACGGGCCATTTAATAGCTTTACTAGGGCTTTCAGTCATATCCCCACAAGTTTTGAACTAACACGTACATCAAAAAACTTAGTGCTCAGAAGAAATGTTAATCTCAACATGTAGAGGGCGAACTCAATCTACTGATGAAGATCATTTCATATAAAAAGCCCAAGAATGGCTACTAAATGGACCTTTGTGGTGAGATTGTTTTCTTACCTTTACATTACTGATTATTAACAAGGTATTCTGATTATATCATTATATTCTACAATATCAATACATTAGAAGTCGTCCCATAGACAATGCTGAGTAAGATGGCTACTATAAACTAATGCAGAGTTGCCAGCATGATTGCAGTGGTAAAACCCTCCCACATTAACTACAAGTGAAATAATTTGGCAAACATACTGTATGGAATGCTTTGGCTGGTTTGAGTACAACCTTGATGTGTGGCTGTTGCCCTGTCTGTGCCTCTCACTGCATGGATTACACTGATAAAGCTGCTGTGCCATGCATGTCAATGGCAGCCTGTCTAGTCCTTCTAATTGTGGTCTTTGTCATACTGACCTTCTTATCGCTGGTATTGATTGGATGGCTCTGCCCCGTCTCGCCTCTGACTCGGTGAAAATTGCTTTGTGATCACACCTTGGACTTCAGTGTTGCTGATTGTCAAGCTCCCACTTTCTTTCCCCCTCTGATATCAGACAGCCTTTCATTTTAAAATGCAGCGAGATATTACACAAATCACGCAACAAGATCAGTCATGACATTTTAATAAAAATATCTATGAAGCTGATGAGAATGCTGCTTGTCTTGGGATCTAGTGAAGAAGAAAAAAAAAAAAAGAAGCCTTACCACAATGATACCCTGCTGACAAGCTTTATTGTCTTTAAATGGTTTACTGACCGACCTCATTAAAGTTGTATAGCTGAGGAGTAGCACACATAGGACCTCATGTTATTAAACTGTTGCTTGAAACTTTGGTAGCAATACTCACTGATCAAGACCAAGTATCATCCTGCAGAAATAACCACCTGCATGACAGGGCTCTTAAATATGTTATTTTGCATTCAGAGTAATTGCAAGGGTGTAAACATTGTACTGCATTATATTGCAGTCTTAAACTTTGAAATGTGACTTTGAGAAGTTTATACTGCATGACTAGAGTAAATATCTGGTAAATGTGTTTATGGGAGTGATTATTGTCTAAAGACAGCAGGGGGAATCTGACATTAATATTGCATTGTTTTTTATGCCAGCAAACATAAGGCTCATTCCTCCAGAGCCCATGTGGCATCTGGCACCAAAGCTAGCAGTGAATGTCTAATATAGCCGATGGCAGAAGAAACATGGTGATCACACCTCTGCCTTACCCCTGCAGGGCACTGTGTGTTTTCGGGTGGGCTGCACTCCCCTGTGTTTCTCAGTGTTGAAAGCTACACGATATGTTGGCGCATTGCCATTCACCCGACGGGAAACCAGGATCTGGAACAAGATGTTCTTCTCTGAACCGGGCCTAGTGGGACGATGGGTTATCAGATACCCTGTTAAACTGACTGGAATCAGGGGACATTTACAGATTTTGGGTCGCTAGCACCATGCATGAATAACAACTGGAGCCTCACAATAGTTAGAGCTCCCAGGACGACGCCAGTCCCCCTATCCTTGTATTCTTGATTGTCATTGGGATCTTGGCACAGTCCCACTCGAGTATAATGGTGACCCTATATCGTTCTGGAGGTAGAAGCTGTACTGTATTTCTTGGAGTTGTTTTTTGGTCTCCTCAATGTCATGTATTTGGCAGTACATATAACATTTTCTTGATTTTTAGATTGTTGTAAGGTTGCAAGATCATTAGTTGGAGGTTTGAATGGGGAAAGGGTCTGGTTGAAGTCAGAACTACGACATTGGCATTTTTGGAAATATGCGTGGACATGTCTGCACCCTAAAAATCCAGCTGACGCCAGCAGCTGGTTAGCATGGTTTAGTCCAAAGGCTGGAAACAGGGGGAACACAGCTAGCTTGGCTCAGTTATTAAAATGTGACATCTTGGTTGTCTAATCCAAAACATGTTGTTTCAACACTTTAGTTTTTGTGCAGTTTTCAAGCCAGCGAGCTGTTACTCCATTCTCAGTCTCAGTCTGCTAAGCTAACCAGCTGCTTGCGGTAGCTTCATATTTAACATGCAGGCATTAGAGCGGTATCTTCTCAGCTAACTCTGGGCTAGCTAACACATATGCAGACTGCGCTTCCCAAAATGCCCTTTAAAAAAAGAGAACAATAGGGAGAGTTTAATGTGATCAATGGTTTGTAGTGTCAGTTTTGTTCATGTGCTACAGATATTTAAGAGTTCATCTCTTTACTCCCGCAGGAGGTGGACATCTACACAGTGAAGCTCGAGGACCTCTCATTTACCTCAGCATTCTGCCTGCAGATCCAGAGGAACGACTACATCCATGCACTGGTCACCTACTTCAACATCGAGTTCACCAAGTGTCACAAGAAGACTGGTTTCTCCACCGGTAGGATGCCTCACACACTGTCTGTTACTTTACATACAGGGATCGGTGTGTGTGTGTGTGAGTGTGGCTTTAAAGCATTGGAGCTTTTTCTATCACCAGCCCTCACAGCAATAACACAGCACCACTCAGAGGTCAGGTTCAGTATTACTCTATTCTGACAGCACAGCAGAATGGATACTTCACTTATAGTTGGCAAGTTTACTTGCAAAGCTCTAATGTGGTCTTTGTTGAGACATTGAAGGCATCTATCACAATAATAAGTGTCATTGTCACTTTACATTACAGCAATCAGGCTGGTTGCTATGATCCAAACAGAGCTGGACTGGAGTGAGCAGGGGGGACGTTGTGTCAACATCTGTGTGTGACTGACCTCTAGTGGTAGTGGTGAATACCGTGCATTGAAATGATATGTACAGCAGAATGTATTACTCTAAAGTTGGTTTGAACAGTACATCTGTCTGCCCTCTGGTACCGATAATCTTTTATTTATCAAACTATGGCATCATCAGAACCTTGCATCTTTTCCATAAAGAACTATATTTATATACAATCATTTCTTAACCTAAGCTTTCTCTGCCCTATACCCACTTCCCCTCTATTGATTTTCTGTAAGTTTGTCTATCAAGTAAGTTTTCCAATGTCAGACCTGAGGACTCCTGGTCTGCCAAAACTTTAAGACACAGATCTAAACTTACACACAGAGAGCCAAACGTGCAATCGAGTCCCCATTTGACATTCACATCAGACACACACAGACTCTAAGCAAAAGAGAAAAAGGCAAGCGGGGGGTCAAAGATTGCAACACATGCTGGTCAGTAGAAATGCCATGTCATCTACTGAATTAGCATAAGAAACGCAGCTCGTCAGTGTCTCTTTTGAACTCTGCCCAAAAAAACGGAGAGCCCAGCCTATGCAGCAGCCATGGTGATTGGCTAGCCCTTCCATCTATGGACTCACAGAGAGCTCGTCTTTGAAGGCAACGCCACCAAGCTGACAGAAATTCAATTTTAAAGGTTACCGAACTTTTGAGTCTCTGTAAAGCCATCGGTAATGTTCAGGGCACTGGGGGATGCTGACACTTATTTTGGGGGCTGGGGTGTCAGATTTTACCTGTCTGTGTTTACACACACACACACGCACGCGCACACACACACACACGCGCACACACACACACATAGATGAGTGCACATAAGGTGGCACAATAGACACAAAGTGATGACAGAAGATTGACTCGAGCAGAAGCGGAGAGGTCACGAATGCGGTCATGCATTTCCTGCCTTTTACTTCCACTCTTAGTCTTGAACTCAAGTGGATCTACTTGCTCTTTTTGCACCATTGCTTCACAGCTAGAAGGACGCGGACTCGGTTCAATGCCTCAGCTCTTCCTCTGTTTGTGCCGAGTCTCATCCTGACATTCACGCCAGGTCGATAGAAGCCCATATTGCTGTAAATCTCTGGTAGCCCCATGATGGACTGACAACCTGTCCATGGTGTCTCTGTGCCTTCTACCCGGCGTTTGCCGGCATAGACATCAGATCCTTGGAGATACTGAAGAGGGGTTAACTGGGTAGAGAAATAAAAGACAAGAGAATGACATATCTACTGTTCTCAGTCGTTTAGTTGGCGTGTTGCCAAAGTTTATACCTTTGTTGGTTCAACTTTCTTATCAGGAACACACAAGTTTAAGTTGGCTGTGATGTCCGAGTGTGGATCTCGTCATCTTACCGGTTCTAAACTGAAGGAAAGCGTCGCTTGACTGGAAGCCGAGCGCAGAGAGAAAGACCAGAGTTGATTAATATTATAAAGAATTCAAATGTAACAGACGGCTTTCTCAATGGCTAAACAATAATTTACTAATGCTTTGTATATCAGTTTTATGCAATTAACAAGAGCAACCTTTGGACAGCCAGATAGTGGAAAAACCCTATTATGTCTCTCAAATTCTAATGAATCAGTAGTTACAAATGTCAAGTCACTGATTAAGAATTTATCGTTTCTCTGCCTTTGTAAACGTAAATAATCTGTTAAAAACTAAGTTTTGATTCTCTGCTGCCCTTTACCAAAAGGTAAGTTGTCTTTCAGTCATTGTGGGCTAAAGACCAGCCAAAGGGTTATTTCACAACCTGGCAACCAGTAAACACTTTTTATAAATGGCTTATGACTGATCTATAAAGCATCAATAAATGATTTATAAACCATGACTAACATCAGAAGTTACAACTTCTAAATCATTTATAAAGGCTGCTTTATTAGACTGTGGTACCATTTTGTTAGAATATTAAAATGACTGTACATTTTATAAATGTGTGTGTTTGTGTGTCCCAGCACCAGATGCTCAATACACCCACTGGAAGCAGACGGTGTTTTACCTGGAGGACTATTTGACGGTGCGGAGAGGAGAGGAGATAGTCGGCAGCATTGACATGAAGCCCAATGAGAAAAACATTGTGAGTATTGTCCAGTCTAATGTCCCTGATGCGTAGTGTGGTATGTGGAATAACAACACTAATGGTAATGACATCTGCCTAATAGTGATTTATCGTTGTGTATGTATGAGAACATATAGAATGCGAGAAAATAAATAATACAAATAGAATATAAAAAGTGTTTCACAGTGTTATTTGAGCTCTTATCTTTATACCCTGTATCCGAGCTAAGCGATGACTAATTTCCTCCCCTGCCTGCCCACGACAGATTGTTTACTCCTCAGTGCTGGATAGCAGTCAAACAGGCAGCAGCACTGCAGACAAACAAATTTTAAGCGGGGTTCGCGTCCTTCTGTTGTCTCACACAAACAGTCCGTGCTTACTTAACACCACGTTCTGCTGTCAGGTCAAAATATGGAAAATCTGAGTCTCCGGTCTTATTATTTTTTCACAGTTTCTACTTACTCATTGCCTCCTGTCCGTCTGACAGCCATCTTTCTTTTCTCCCTCTGATTGACCTGCAGCGCGACATAGAATTTACCTTCGAGCTGGATTTCAAAGGGCAGCTGTGTGAAGCGGCCATATCCCATGACTACAAGATGCGCTAAGTTCGGCTGGGGGACGATGGTGCCCCGCTGAGTACAACCCCTGAGCACCAGAGGGAGACAAGAGACACTCCCACGTCCAGAGACAGACACAATGTGTGATGTAAGAAGGGGGGGGGGGCAGAGAATAAGAGAAAAGACCAGGCCAAAGACCAAGCAGAGTTGGCCCCGTTGGCAATATCACTATTGTCAACACAGTGTTTGATGACAGCAGGAAGTTACTCGTGCTTGCTGTTAAACAAATCTGAATGTAACACCAACAAACAGAGGTCAGGATTATCTCCTCGTCATGATGAATGTTATTGATGTGCATACATGTGAGATGGAGTGACGTACCTGTGTGTTTTGTTGTTTTCCACAATAACCTGGAACTTATGGAGGGATTTTTGAATTACAGTAGAGCTCATGTAATCAATAACTGTTGTCCACATTCTGCTGTAGGTAGACAATACATTCAAGGTGTAAATCTTATGTCATTTTATGTACCGTAGGGAATGATCTGAGAAACACTTTCATTTCTAGTTGTATCAATTTAGCAATGTTGGAAAACTGACAGCACCCGAACGCCGCGGCCAAGGACGAACCTGCGTATATGTGTAACGTGAAAGGTAGCATGTGTTTGCATAGTCATTGTTACTAGTAGCTTTCTGTGAGTGTGTAATAGAGGGTGTCACACTGTTGCACAGCTTGCACTGCCCAGATGTTCCCTGTGTTGTCAGTTTGAGCAGTGATGTTGACATGCCAATAACATCCCTTCCCCATCCTAAATGCCTTGACCAAGTGCCGAAATGTTCCTAGTTTTTTTCCGCACTGCTGCATTCAGCTTTTTTTCCCCTCTTCCTTCTATATATAGATGCTAGCCACTCTCTAATAGTTTAGATATTAGAGATTGCTTCAAACAGTCTCAAGCCATGAAGCTTTTTTTACTACATCTGATCCATGTCAAGCAATCGAACCCCACATCTCTAAATGAGTCTTTAGCAAACCAGATGACCTGCAGTAACCCTGTACCAACTACTGGGTTTGAATCTAATGAGACTGAGAAGAGGTTTTCTTCCAACATGCCTATAAGTTCCTTTAGTACCGTCACACGATGTGGTACCAGACTTTACAGACTGTAAACGCATCTCAGTCTAAAACGTGCTGCGTTGCACACAGCTACAAAACCATCTTTCCACTTCACTTGTGCTCTTATAAAGGTCATTGCCAACCAACCACTGGAGGGGGTTCTTCACTCAAGACGTGGATCTGGGCAAAGATTCCCTCACGTTAATATTCCTCGTAACGCTTTAAACTACTGCTACTCTCAACTAAATACGTTTAAAAGCCATTTGGTAACACATTATCTTTCCCATGTTAATCCCAGAGTGTGCTGAATGCTATTGTTGACACAGCTAAGCCTCTATCCCCGTGTCTTATATATCGTGCAGAGACCCCGATGAATCTTTTTCAGGGCTGTTACCAAAGTGTACAGTATGAGCACTTGGGACCAATAGGAGGAAACGATATTTATAAAGCATGCAACTAATGCTAGTAACAATCAACACATAGTGCAGTATGCTGCCTTCTCAGAGCACACACTGGCTGGCTGGTACTAATAAGCAATACACTGTTATGAGTCATTAATGCTTACAATCAACAATACATGATGAGTCATATGTATTTAGAACAATACTGGTGTTGAAAGAGCATCTGCCAGTTACATCTTTACAGAAAACGTATTCTGAAAGCCCGCTGCTCAAATGAAACCCCAAACTATATAGTTTATACGTCACACTAATTCCAATAAATTGGCATGTTAATTCCACAAAATATGGAATATGTTGTTTCACATTCTGTTATGTCAACTTAAAAAAATTGAATAAACAGCAATGTCCAAACTCGTCCACTGGGTGATGCTGTATAACTTATTTGAATTTCAAGGTACCAGGAAGAAGGAGTCCTTTACACATGACATTAACAATGATTTATTTATTAGTTTTTTTGTATTTACATGTTTGTTATATACATTAAAGTGATGTGCAAGACACTGGCAGTAGTGGAGCACTATTAGTGACCATAGTGCAATATTAAATGGTGAAATCAGAACTTTTTACCAAAGTCCGTTAATTATGAACCTTGCTGAAACATACAGATTACATAACTAGCTTAACAAGTTATAGTGACACCATTTACATAGAATACTTGGCACAGAGGCAGATTAAGGTGATACACATCATTTCGTCTTTTTGGGGAAAAATAATGGTCTTTGTTATTTTCTAGACACACGACTGAGCCGACCTCCCAACTAAATGAACAACCTTCAGCACTAGTACAACAAAAAACAACAAAACTACAGATCAGTGAAAATATACAGAGGACAAAATAACACAAACGGCTGTAAATGCTAATATGACAGCCCTGCAACAAATGCTACATTTGAAGCTAATCATTTTCAGTTTTTCTGAAATACACCATGTATTTTGTATATTCAGACAAAACACAGAAGCGCATTACTTTGGTACTGTGGTGCACGGTGGTCGTTGTTTTGTTCTTGTTGTCCACCATGTGAAGAAACTAAGACACCCGTGCCATATCCTGCAATGCCACATTACACTGCAACTAATCTCAGCCCTAAAAGTAAAATCAACACCTCTCTGACACACCAAAAGCTTCACCACGGTAGTGTTTACTGCAAGGGTGTTTGATAAAGCTTTACATGTTACAGTTGTTTGTGTTTTTATGTCAGTGTCATGTATTTGTAGAAGCTAAAACAGCTAAAAAAATACACATAACACTGATTGAATACTTAAATATATAGAGTAAAAAGCCCACATGTGAAAGATAAAAGGCCTCCGGAAGCTAAATAAATATTTGACACACACACACACACACACACACACACACACACACATTTAAAAACAGAAAAGGTCTTAGTTTGACTCAAAATGGGCTCAGTTTGATTTACATTTGTTCAGCTGATATATATATATATATATATTTTTTATTTTTTTTCCCCATGAACCTTTCTTACATTATTCTACTTCTCATTTTACTAATATTTTTTTCAAGCTGCAAACAACTTGGGTAAACATAGAGCGGACAGTTTAGAACAGTGCGTTAACATCTGTGACACATGACAACGTACATACAGCCCGTGGTGTTGGGTTCACCCAGAGTGCCACAAAGTGGAAGACTGTGAGAGAAACAGTTGTGCTGACGTTCAGAATAACGTGTCCTCATGTGGTCTTAGTAAAAGGGTAGTGCTACTGTGTGTGTGTGTGTGTGTGTGTGTGTCAGCTGTTTTACTGTCAGCAGCAGGATCTCTTCTTCTCTGAGGGGCCGCCGATCAGCTGGACCGTCTTCTCCTTCTGCCTGTCCTCTTGCTCTTTCAGAATTCTGAGGGACACAATGAGACATAAACAAATGAACCAGTTCTGGGAGGACACGCAGCCGTGTGTCCAGCGTGCACACATTCGACTGCTACTGCATCCAACCTGCGCATGCTTCTGTTCTGCTCTGTCTGTGTCAGGTCTGTATAGGCTCTCATAGTCACAACACTCCCTGCTTAATTGTCATGTTGGTGTGAATTAAATTGTTTGAACATTGTCATGGACATTTGATTGTGCGATTCACGCTAATGAAACGCCCGGAGCCAGCTGATAAGAAAAAGTCCTTTGAACAAATAAAACATTTGTATCTCTGTGCTCTGCCTTATGTCAGTACAGAAATGACCCTTTGAAAGCTGTTCAACTGTATTTTTAAATTAATTGTCCCCACAAATGTGAAATTCTTTCCCACAGCACTGCACACATCAGACAGCAGTAAATACAACAGCACAAAGAGAGGTGGTGGCTGGGTGTGTGCGTGTGATGTCCCGTTCTATTGTGGTTGCAATGGGTGCAATGACCTTACTGTTTAGCTCTGCGAGATTGGGCTATGCGTGCGAGTTTGGCCCGGTTACAAACACATAACAAGAAGCGTGTTAAACTTAAGTGCCGCACACAGAAGCCATTACTTTTGCTCACCTGGCTAAATGAATCATGGACTCCATCACACTGTGTCCCGTGCATGCGCTGCACTCATAGAAAGCCATCTGGCAGTCCTGGAAAAGTAGAGGACATGTTTCAACTTTTTGCACATTGATCAGGGTCAAAGGCAAATCTGTGCTAATAGTTGCAAAAGCACAAAGAAAAAAAAAAAGCTTGTGTAGCAATATTACCTCACCTTTTCAGTCACCATAGAAACTACATTACACATCAAAGACTAAAGGGTAAAAAACACTAGGATGAGATCGCTTCCTCGTAAAACTCTATTCTGTAATCATGTTTCTTTCATTTACCATAACTCAAAACAAAATGCACCACTGGACACCGATTAATCCTCTAGAACCTTGAGCTTAGCGGACAATACACCAACAGACCTTGGCTAGTCTTTCCCCCACTCCTTTCTGAACTTCTCTCTCGACCTCCTTGTCCGTTTTGTTTCCCAAGAGCATGATGGGGATGTCCTCGCCTGCGCCGTCCTGTGAAAGAAGAGAATACAGATCTTAAAAGAGCCCCTCGCAGTTAAAAGACTAGGCCACCAGCTTCCCTGTTGCTATTGGCTCCCCAGCGGGAAACCAGCCAGGTGTATGGACGCCTCGCTGAAAACAAATTCAGCAGCCGAACTTCATTTACCGTATATACACATCTTCTACATTACAAAACTGTAAAATATATTCTCAACACATACCCACTCTTACTTACTTTTACACAAAATAAAAGCAAAACATTGGTTCTGCTCGTGGTATTTCTGTGAAGCACAGGGTGGCTGTTAGCGTCTTACCTTCACACTTGTCAGCCACTGTCTGACGGCTGTGAAGCTCTGCACGGTTGTGATGTCATACATCACAACCACACCGTCAGCCTTGCGAAAGAATTGTTTGGTAATGCTCCGATACCTGCAGGAGGAGAGGGAGGGGCGGGGGGAGAAGACCAGAAGATGACGTGTTTGGCTTCTGCTCCAAAAATCCATGAAAACTCTCTTTTGGCTTCAGCTGCTGTTGTACAACTTGTGAAAATACAGGAACAATGCTTACAGATGAGATCTGAGGTGGATTGCAGTACATAGACTCTTTTTGAATGTGTGCATGTCTTTACCTCTCCTGTCCGGCTGTATCCCACAACTGCAGTGCCACCTGGCTATTGTCCACAGCTATTGTCTTCACACTGTAATCTATACCTGCACACACACAGACAAGAAAGTTGTTTAGTCAGCACATTGTTTTAATATTGTTTACTGTATACTGTTCCAACAACACTAGACAAATGATTCTGCATGTGCGTGCTAATATGCAAATCTATACATTGACCTGAGAATGCATGCGATTGTTGCCAATGTTAAAGTAAAACTATTTAAACATGATTATTGTTTATACTGAGAAAATAACGTGTGGCTCAGTGGAGCTGAAGAACTAAAACTGGACATTTTTATATGCAAAAACTTCCAAACTTAACTTACTTATTAAAAAAAAAGAAAAAGGTATTTTAAAGGCTTAACATGAGCACCTTGACTGAAGTCTTAAAGCACCTGTATTTCTTCTAAGCTTTAAAGAATGAACTTTGAAGATATTCTTCACAGGCCGATCCGTGCCCGAAAACCAAATATCTTACGCCAATACATCTTTGAAGACCAAAACGTGATGCTTTGAATGAACGTCTCACATTGGGAGAAATGAGAGAAAGTCTCGCCTCATTTCATTACATTCTAGACAGGGGACAATATAGGTGAAGTCAGCTGGGTTAGCCAG